>NC_058406.1:163681607-163893639 GCF_002201575.2 Neomonachus schauinslandi
TTTTTTTTTTTTTTTTTTTTTTTTTTTTTTTTTTAAAGATTTTATTTTTTTTTATTTATTTGAGACAGAGAGAATGAGATACAGAGAGCATGAGAGGGAGGAGGGTCAGAGGGAGAAGCAGACTCCCTGCCGAGCAGGGAGCCCGATGCGGGACTCGATCCCGGGACTCCAGGATCATGACCTGAGCCGAAGGCAGTCGCTTAACCAACTGAGCCACCCAGGCGCCCTGCAATATCTTATTTTCTATTATAAGCACTTATTGTTAGATTTTTTCCTTGTGGGGTGCCTGGGTGGCTCAGTCAGTTAAGCGTCTGGCTCTTGATTTCAGCTCAGGTCATGATCTCCTGGTTGTAGGATCTAGCCCCATATCCAGCTCTTGTGCTCAGTGGGGAGTCGGTTTGAGATTTTTCTCTCCTTTTCCCCTCTCTCTCTCAAATAAATAAATCCTTAAAAAAAATTTTTTTTTTGCTTGCCTAGTATTTTTGTTGCATCCACAGTAGGTTGTGTTATAATTTTCATTCAATTCAACATAATGTTGAATGCTCTAGTGATTTCTTTCTTGGTCTATATAGTCCTCAGATGTATTGTTTTTAATTCCACATATTTGAGGATTTTCCAAATGTCATTCTGAAAATAATTTCTAGTTTTATCCAGGTTGGGCAGAAAACATAATTTGTAAGATATCAATCCTATTGAATTTATTGAGACTTATTTCATTGAAAATCATATAGTATAATTTGGTGAATGTCCTATTTTCATCCTACAATTTTGGGTGGAGTGTTCTATACAAGTCAATGGGGTCAAGTCTTCTATATTTTTACTGATTTTGTGTGTGTCAAATTTTCCTATCACTTATTCAGACTGCTTAAATTCTCAACGAAAATGGTGGATTTGTCTATTACTTTAATTCTTACATATTTTCTTTGAAGTATTTTATATACATATATATTTATATCTGGATAATTTTTGAGAAATATCCCTTTTTATCCCTCATAATATTCCTTGATTTTCAATATACTTTGTCTGAAAATATGTAGTTACCTCAGAGTGGTATTCCTTTTTCCAAATTTATTTTAACTTATGTCTTCATGTCTATATGGCTTTTTTATAGAATTACACAGTTGGACATTGCTTTTTTACCCTTAGAGTGTTTATATCAACTACTTTATTATGAATAAGGTACCATTTTATGATGTTTTATTTTTGTCTCATTTGTTCTTGATTCCTTTTTATAATTTCCCTGCCTTCTTTTGGATTAATTATTTTTGATAATTCCCTTTTTATCTTCACTAGGAGTTTAGTAGCTATAGCTCTCTCTGTGTGTTCACTGCTTAGCCCAGGGTTTACAATATATATATTTAACTTTTCAATGTCTACTTTCAAATAACATACAAATTATGCATAATCTAGGAAATGCAGAGTATTTTTCTCCTCCTGTCCCTTGTGCTGTTTTTGTTACAGATTTTCTTCAGACATACATTACAGACTTTGCATTGTAATTGTGTGCCTTTAAGCCATTATAATTTAAAGACATTTAACAAAATAATAAAGTCTTTTATGTTTTCTCATGTATTTGCCATTACCAGAAATCTTTACTCATGTGTGTAGGTTAAATTTTCCACTTAACATTCACGTTCTTCTTTATCATTTTAGTCCTGTCTAAAGAACTGTCATTGCCATTTTTTGTAATGAGTTTTGCTGACAGTGAATACTCTGTTGTTGTTTTTTTTTTTTTTGCTGATAAAGTCTCCATTTCATCTTCATTTTTAAATGACATTTGAAAGCTTATTGAATCCTAGCCAGCTGAGATATCCCTGACTACCTCAAAGATAGCACTACATCGCCTTTGACTTGCACAGCTTTTGCCAAAAAATCTATCACTTTTTACTAATTTATCTGTAAGTAATGCATCATTTACCTCTGGCTACTGTTAACATTCTTTCTTTATTACTGATTTTCTTTATGCCTATTTTAATGGGAAGAATGAGTTTTAAAATTCTGTGGCTTTTATTAGATTGTGTTGACTAATACTGACCTTTTGCAAGAGGTATATATACATTTGTTTCAACTAGTGAATATTTAAAAAAAAAAACCTGTAAAATTTTTAAATGATTTGCATTGAAACAGGTGGAAAAATATGGAGAGATTTGACATTAAAATAATGAGTCCTCTAATGTATAAATATGGTAAACATTTTTTCCACATTATTTATTTCCTCATGGAAATATTTTATATGTTTTTAACCTTACCCCTCTTTTATTAGATGACTCTTAAGGACTAAAATTTTTGGATAATACTATAAAATCTATATCAAAAATCAATTCTATCTTCTTCTGGTATATAAGGAAGTAGATTTTCTTGTTTTGACTGGGCATTCAGTATAAGAATTATTGTGTTGGACGTATACCATTTTTTATGGTTTGGGTTTGTATTTCTCTGTACATGCATCAAAGTCTCAACAACTTGCTTATTAAACATATATGTATATTTTATATGTATATATCTATATGCATTATTAGATATTATTTATAGATTTTTCATATTTATGAGCATATTCAGATTTTATTAATGAATATAAATAATAATTATTTTGTTCAGGACTTGATACCACATAAGAGGCATTCCATATAGTATTCTCTATTTAAGTCAAGCATATGCACACATTATCCACTAAATTCACTTTTACCTGGACATTCACAGAAGTGTACCTAAATATATAATAACTTCATGGGACTTGAATGAAAATATTCATATCAGCTTTATGAATAGTAAACCGAAAACAGAAACAATCCAAATGTCCATCAGTAGTAGAATGTTTAAATAAATGGAGGTTTATTCATATAAAAAGACAATATATAGCAACAAAAATAAACTATAGCTAACCTAGAATGAAAAGTGTTTTCCCATAGTAACCAATACATAGGAATACCTACCACATTGATTTCAATATATTAATATTGAATATATTAACTTGCCATTTCCCTAATAATGAGTCTTTGTGTGTATATTGATCTGAAAGATAAATTCTTGGAAATGAAATTTCTCATAAAACTAAAAATTAAAAAATTTGTTAGATAATGCAAGATTCATCTTAATTGGTTAAACAAACATTCATTCCTATCAATAATATAAATGGGTGACTGTTTACAAATAGTCTCCCTAAACTAGGTAAACAGTAAAATGTATTTTTAAATCTAATAGGCAAAATTTAGTCTCATATGGTGGCTTAAACATACAATCTGTCTTTTATTAAGGCAGAGATTAGACATACATTAACACATCATATATAAATAACATTTTTTTGTCAGTAAAAAGCCTGATTCCTTTTCATTATTTCTCTGCTTGGTTATTATTTTTTTTAATTATTTTGTATGCAGTGTCCAAAACATAAGGCCAAAAGCCCCTATGAGAGATACTACACTATTGTGTTTTTTAACACTGATACTTCTTTAGCAACATAAGCGTAATATTGATGCCAGATGTTATACTGAGACTTTAATATTACAATTCTTTTACAATGGCTCTCCATTAATTTTTCAATGTGTGAAGAAACAGTGCTGCATATTCATGCATAACAATGTAGCAAACTGTAATCACCACAAAGATATTCTTAATTCAAGATATGCTTACCTGAAATAAGTTTTGTCATTGTACAGCCTTGTATAAATAACCTCATTGAATTGCTTAATACTTACTATGCCTAAATATATAGTTATCCTCATTATACCCAATGCATAAGGCATTGCTCTCTTAAATACTAATGCCAATAATAATAAAAATAGCAACAAAAACATCATCAGATATCTTACAGAGGTTTTGAGTCAAAACCATTATGTATATAACGGAAGATGCTGCTCTTTAATTACACAGAAGTGTTGATAGAGTTCTATGCTAAGGACAAAGATTAGTAGTAAAAATAAATATTTTAGAGACAAATATTAAGGGATCATTTTTAACACAGTTTAAATGGAACTTCAAATAATATCCTTTATGCTTTCACATACCAAGACATTTTTTACCATACATGCTATTGGGGTTATACTTGATAATATTAAATACTGACTAGAATGAAATGGAGTTTTATCAAGAAAAATTTAATATTGCTTATTTTCATACAATGAAGTAATTCTCTGAAATCTTATGCACAAGTAAAGCTATAAAAATCATAAAACAGCAGGGATCAGAGCAGCGTGTACTTTAGCAGCACTAATTGATAAAAATTTTCTCTCTCAGTAATATCTAGATTTTTGTGTAAACCAGGGTATTTACTACACTGTAGTTCAGACTACAATATAATGGCAGCTAAATGTAAAAAAGGGAATTTAGTTATAGTAATAAAATTTTATGTACTTAGAACTATGTTCATTAGAAAGTGTATCCCCATTCTACTTTTCCTTGCAACTAATTAGGCGTCTTTACTTTCTTATCATACTTCAATGATTAGTAAAATTGAATAGTGTACACTATAAGTTCAAGTCATATCCAAAGTTTTTACTGTGTATCCTACTTAAAAATAATTATCCTTACATTTAATTAAAAACATAATATATGTTACTGGTGTGCTTGTTATTCCACAAATGGAATTATACTTTCCCTAACAAAGAAGATATTGATTGTGGCAGCATCTGAGCAAAGCTTCCATTAAACAACACATTTCACATTTCACGTTTCAGTGTTTATTTTCATATTGTACTGCATGTGTTTAGAATCACTACCAATTACCCCACCACAGGGAACTCTAATCCCAATTTTCCATGTTCCAGCATCAGTGCTATCTTTTCCAGCAAGCATCATTCAAACATATCAAGAAGCTAATGGTACTCTCCTCTGTGTTTCCAAAGTACTTCATCGTGGCTCTTACTTGGTCATACCTCTGCCATGGCACCTACTGCAGTGTGTTAAGGTTTATCTCCATGTCTGTTAATCATGGACCTCCTTGAAAGCAGAATGTTGCCTTAGTCACATTCATGTCACTTACTCTAGCTTGGTGCAGTGCCTTTTGTAGTTGACCTTATTGAGTGACTGAAAGACTTATTGAATCATGTAGATGGAACTCATTGAAGGACAATTTTCACCAAACACTTGATACATTACCCATTATTATGCTCCCCCCCCCAAAAAAAAGTCAAGCATAATTTTTATTGAAAGAGAAGTTGCATTTGCTGGTATTGATTTATTCTGTGGTTTCATAAACCTTAGCATTACTGTATTTTTAAAAAATTTTTTGCATGCTGTCCTTTAAAAATGTTGCATCATGAGTAAATGGTGAAGCAGTTAGCTTTTTATTTTGGTATTTTTCAACTTTATTGAGGTATAATTGTTGAAAAATAAGTAGCACATATTTCAAGTGAATACTACGATGGATTTTGACATAAATACGCATTCATGACACCATCTCCACAATCAAAATAATGAATATATCCATCATTCCAAAAAGTTTCCTTTTGCCCCTTTGTAATCTTCTCACCCATCTCATCCAGTTGCCTTATGTTAAAGCAATTACTGATCTTTCTGTCATTATGTATCAGTTTGCATTATTTAAAACTTTATGTACATAGAATAATGAAATATGTGTTTTTGTTGGAGTACTTTTTTATTGAAGTACAATTGAGAAACTACATTACATTAATTTCAAGTGTGCAGTGTAATGATTCAACATCGGTATACATTGTGGAAAGATCACATTAAGTCTATTTACCATCTGTCACCATACAAAGGTACATTTCATTTTCTTTTGAGGAGAACTTTAAAGATTTTCTTAGAAACTTGCAAATTCTCAATACAGTATTATTGATTATAGTTCCCTTGATGCACATCACATCCCCATGACTTATTTTATAACTGGAGGTTTGTACCTCTTGATCTCCTTCACCCATTTGCCCACCCCCAACCCCTCCCCTCCAGCAATTACCAATCTGTTCTCTGTATCTATGAGTTATGGGGTTTTTTTTGTCTGTTTACTTCTTTTGTTTTTTTAGATTCAGGATTTAAGTGCAATCATAGTATTTGTCTTTCTCTGTCTGGTTTACTACATTGGCATAATGCTCTCAAGGTCCATCCATGTTGCTAAAAATGGCAAGATTTCATTCTTTTTTAAAACTGAGTAGTATTCTATAGTGTGTGTGTATACCACATCTTTTTTGTCCATTTATCCATAGATAGACATTTAGGTTGTTTCCATATCTTGGCTATTGTAAATAATACAGCAATGAACATAGGGGTTCCTATTGTCTGAGTTCTTCATTCAGCATAAATATGGTTTTTAATGTATAGGTACTTTGGTAGTTTTATTGAGTGATATTCCATTGTATGTGTATATTATAATTTATTCACCTATTTTTTAGGATATATAATTTTATTTATTTTTTTATTATGTTCAGTTAGCCAACATATAATGCATCATTAGTTTTTGATGTAGTGTTCAACAATTCATTAGTTGCATATAACACCCAGTGCTCATTACAACACATGCCCTCCTCAATACCCATCACCCAGCTACCCCATTCCCCCCTCCCTTCTGAAACCCTCAGTTTTTTTCCCAGAGTCCAGAGTCTCTCATGGTTTGTCTCCCTCACTGGTTTCTTCCCCTTCGTTTTTCCCTCCCTTCCCCTATGGTCCTCTGTGCTATTCTTTATGTTCCACATATGAGTGAAACCATATGATAATTGTCTTTCTCTGCTTGACTTATTTCACTTAGCATAATCCCCTCCAGTTCCATTCATGCCGAAATACCCACATTTGCATTGACAGTTTATTCCCTATTGATGGACATTTTGGGTTATTTCATTTTTTGACTATTACAAATAAAATAATATGAACATTTGTATACAAAACTATCGGCTTTTTGTGTTTTCTATTTTTTAGATAAGTGCCTGTTCAGATATCCCCTTTTTTATTATATGAAGGATATTATGTATTGACTCTTATTTATCAGATATAGGCCTATTCAGATTATTTTTTCAACTTTTATGATATTTGGTTGTTTGTGTCTTTCAAGGAATTGTTCATAATTTTCTTTGATTTCACTTTTAATATCCATGCAATAAGTATTGATGGCATCTCCCATTTCTGATATTATTATTTTGCATTTTCTCTATTATTTTCATGGTTACCCTCACTGGAGGTTTATCAGTTCATTATTTATCTTAAAACACAAGCTTCTGTTTTTGATTAATTTACAATGGTTTTCCTGTTTTCAATTTTATTGATTTCTGCTCTAATTTTTATTATTTCTTTGCTCCTGTTTGTTTTAGACTTAAATTTCTCTTCTTTTTTCGCCTATGATGGGAGTTTAGGTTATTGAATTCAGGTGTTTCATCTTTTCTAATATATGCATTTAATGGTATAAATTTTCCTCTAAGCACCACTTTCTCTTCATTTCACAAATTTTGATGTTATATTTTCATCTTAATTTAGTTCAAAGTGTTTAATTTCTCTTGAGACTTCTTTGATTCATATATTATTTAAAAGTGTGGTGTTCAATTTCCAAATATTTGGGGATATTTCAGCCTACATTTATTTGATTTCCAGTTTAATTTTATAGTGGTGAGAGAACACACTTTGTAAAAATTCTATTATTTTAAATTTGATAAAGTTTTGATAAGGTGTGTTTTATCTCCCAGGATATATTGTTGGAGGAAGTCCCATGTGAGCTAAAAAAGACTGTGTTATGTTGTTGTTTAATGAAGTATTCAAAAAAGTCTTTCAGGTCTAATTAGTTGATATTTCTATGTAGGAAACTAAATCCTTTTTGATTTTTGCCTCCTCACTTACAAATTAATGAAGAACAAGTCTGGAAGTCTCCAACTATCATAATGGATTTGTCTATTACTCAATTGCAGGTCTTTCAATTTTTGCCTATTTTGACACTCAGTTGTTAGGTGCATCCATGTTAATGATTGTTAGGAATTCTTGGAGACTTGCCATTTATCATTATGTAATGTTCTTTATATCCAATAACTTTCCCTGTTCTGAAGTCTTCTTGCTCTGTAATTAGCATAGATATTCTAGCTGCCTTTTATTAATGTTAGCATGGGGTATCTTTCTCTGTCCATTTACTTTTAAAATTTTTATACTTAAAGTGTGTTTGTTCTAGATAAAGTATAGTTTTATCTTATTTGCTTACTCAGTTTGACAATATCCATCTTAACTGATGTGTTTAGACCTTTCACAAATAAGTGATTACTGATTTGTTGTATTAATATTTACCATGTTTGTAACAGCTTTCTATTGATTGGACTCCTTCTTGGTTTCTTTTTTCTTTCTCTCTTTGGTTTTGATTGAGCATTTTATATGATTCAACTTTATCTCCCCTATTAGCATAAGAAGTATGCTTCTTTTTTGTTTTTTTTCAGGTACCCTATAGTTTTCCATTTACATCTACAACTAATCTAAGTCCACCTCCAAATAATACTGTACCACTTCATGGGTAGGGCAGATCCATTATAACAACGTATTTCCAATTCTTCCTTTCTATCCCTAATGGCATTACTCTCATTCACTTCACTTATCCATATACTCTAATCACCCAATACTTTTATTACTTTAAAATTATCTTTTACTAATTTAGTTATCAAGTTAATTATTTTTTTAAAGGGATTTTATTTATTGGGACACCTGGGTGGCTCAGTCAGTTAAGCGTCTGCCTTCAGCTCAGGTCATGATCTCGGGGTCCTGGGATGGAGCCCTGCATTGGGCTCCTTGCTCAGCAGGGAGCCTGCTTCTTCCTCTGCCTACAGCTCCTCCTGCTTGTGCTCTCTCTAACAAATAAATAAATAAAATCTAAAAAAAAAAAAGATCTTATTTATTTATTTGAAAGAAAGAGAGTGGGAGAGAGAGAGAAAGAGAATCTGAAGCAGATGGTGCTGAGTGCAGAGCCTGTTATGGGGCTTGATCCCAGGAACATGAGATCATGACCCAAGCCGAAACCAAGAGTCAGACACTTAACCCAATGAGCCACCCAAGCACCCTTCAAGTTAATTACTTTACAGTTATCTTTTAAGTCAATAAGAATAATAAAATATTTTATTTTACCTTAATGTATTCCTTTTTCTGTGTTTTCCTTTTGAGGTAGATCACAATTTCTGACCTATATTATTTTTCTTCTGAAGAACTATGTATCTATTATCTATTGATGGAGAGTTGCAATTTTGCTTGTTTGCCATTGTGTTTAATAAAATGTTTTCAAAGAAAACAAAATTAAATAACTAGAAGAATCTAAGCACATCACTTTTCTGTCTAAAATCTTTTCAATGCTCCACTATTCTTAGAATAAACCCCATTTTATTTATAATGTCTTAACAGCATTTGGCTCAGGCTTACTGTTCCAGCCTTAAGTCCTTTCACTCTTCCTTCACCATGATCAGATATTTTTGCCATTTTTTTTTTTTTCAGAATGTACACTCAGGCCCCTAATGTATTACCCTCATATATGTTGTCATGTCTGCCTGGAAAACATTCATTTATTGACTTTGTTACTGATTATTCTTTCCATTCCTTCAATTTTATAACTCTATGTTTCTTACAAAGATAACCTGTCTTTGACCAATATGAACCAAAACAGGTCTCTTGTGCTAAAATTATATAACAACCAATACTTCTTTTTTAAATATATATAAAAATTATAATTACTAAGTTTGTTCTCTAATTATGGTCTATTGCTACTGCTTATTCTGGTGCTGTGGTTCTATTTCATTATTGTATCTCTAGTGTTTACCTTAATATCTAGCACTTGCAGTATATCCAATGAATATTCTTTGAGTAAATTTCATTAATGTTTGGTGAGAGACCCATGGTTATTTTGACCTAGTGGATCATTTAATTGAAAAGCCCAAACTAATAATCCATTTTTATTTCTTAGTGGAGACATTGTCCTAACTTTTCAAAAACACAGACAGTATTTTTATTTTGTTTTCTTCAGTAGAAGTGGCTAGCAATTTTTCTTTCTAGTTTGTGCATAACATCATTTTTAATTTATTCTCATAATTACTAGAATACTTTTATTACTTCTTACAAATACTTGTAGATATGCATAAGAAACATAAAGATGGCTAAATTTAAATAGTTTTCCATCTTTCTGTGATTGCATTAAAATGTCACATTACTATCTGTGTCTATTTTCTGACCATGAAAATACCTTCTGTTAATCCTTGGAAATTTTACACACATGCAATTTTACATAAAATATTTTTTATATTTTACTAATGTTATACTATTTGCACAAAGGTCTCAGCTTTTTGGAAGACTGCTGAATATTATATACAGAAATAAACTTCTAACCAAGAAAGTGTTTTATAAATATACTATTGTTATAAGTAGAGGACAAAGCACTCAGAAGGGAGATGTGTGACAGCAAGGCTTGACACCAGAGAGCATTGTACTGTGGGGGAGGGGAAATAGTCCAGGTGAGACAAGGATATGCCTGGTTAACAGCTGATATGTTTACACCATCTGCTCTCTCAGGCTTCCATTTACTCTGAGGCACAGGAAAGTACTGCAAAGTCACACAAGGTCACTTAGTTCTTTGGGAAAGTCATTTAGGGAAAAATTTTAAGTATGCAGTTAAGTTCATTTAATAATACAGAAGTGTTTAATGCTAAGAAACTTTCAGGTATAATTTTTATTATTATTTAAAGTCTATATTCTCTTAAAGAACTCCAGATATTAAAAAAAAAAAAACCTCCAGATATTTAAAATACTATATTACTCACATGTACAGGCGAGTTTTAATCATTCATTTTGTGAAAATTCACTTATTTGTCATTTCATTATTAGTACCGATGATCTTTACTTGGTTAAATTATTGCTATTATTACCTCTTTGTATTATCCTTCTTGATAGCTAATTAGCCAAGTCCTACAATGGGTGCTTCACAAATACATAAACCTCTCTTATTCATTTTGTATTCCCACTGTGTTATGGACCATATATTTGTGCTACCCCCCCCCCCAAATTCATATGTTGAAACCCTAACCTCCACTTTTCATAATCTTAAATTTTAATTTTCTGTTAATAGCAATACTTTTGTTGTAATTCTGTATCATATGGGAAATTTCTTTCTACTGGTTAGAGTTGAATATTCATATCCAATTAATACTTGTTTCAATCTGTTTCCAAACTTCTAATTGTTAATAAAAGAAACTTGGAAAAAAATTAGTCTCTTAATTAATATTTCTTTCTAATACATGTCTTCTCATATTCATTGCATAAAATAATATGTGTCTTCCTGGTAAAGAGACAATATATGCTTCTTTCCAATCACCGTGTGTTTCATGGTAATTTGCTAAATGTCCCAAACAAACATATTCAATAATAGCTAACATGTATATAACACTTCCTACGGGCCAGGGGCTGTTCAAACACTATATAGGTATGAAACTCCACAACCAAGAAATTGACTGCTTTTTAAAAAAAAGTTTTATTGTTATGTTAATGACCATACATTACATCATTAGTTTTTGATGTAGTGTTCCATGATTCATTGTTTGTGCGTAACACCCAGTGCTCCATGCAGAACGTGCCCTCTTTAATGCCCATCACCAGGCTAACCCATCCACCCACCCCCCTCCCCTCTAGAACCCTCAGTTTGTTTTTCAGAGTCCATCATCTCTCATGGTTCGTCTCCCCCTCCGATTCCCCCCCCTTCATTCTTCCCCTCCTGCTATCTTCTTCTTCTTTTTTTTTTTCTTAACATATATTGCATTATTTGTCTCAGAGGTACAGATCTGTGATTCAACAGTCTTGCACAATTCACAGCACTCACCATAGCACATACCCTCCCCAACGTCTTTCACCCAGCCACCCCATCCCTCCTGCCCCACCCCCCACTCCAGCAACCCTCAGTTTGTTTCCTGAGATTAAGAATTCCTCATATCAGTGAGGTCATATGATACATGTCTTTCTCTGATTGACTTATTTCGCTCAGCATAACACCCTCCAGTTCCATCCATGTTGTTGCAAATGGCAAGATCTCATTCCTTTTGATGGCTGCATAATATGAAACTGACTGCTTTTTTTTTTTTAAGATTTTATTTATTTGACAGAGAGAGAGAGAGAGAGCACAAGCAGGGGGAGCGGCAGAGGGAGAAGGAGAAGCAGACTCCCCGCTGAGCAGGGAGCCCGATGTGGGACTCGATCCCGGGACTCCAGGATCATGACCTGAGCCGAAGGCAGTCGCTTAACCAACTGAGCCACCCAGGCGCCCGAAACTGACTGCTTTTATCTTTTCCATTTATCCATCAGGGAATTTGGGATGTGAAAGGGGCAAATTGGGAAAGTTCATAATTATGGGAATTTTGGCATCATACCTCTGCTCTTAACTGTGATTTTTTGTTTGTTTGTTTCAAGTTTTTATTTAAATTCCAGTTAACAAATAGTGTAGTATTAGTTTCAGGAGTAGAATTTAGTAATTCATCAGTTACATGTAACACCCAGTGCTCATTACAAGTGCCCTTTTTAATACCTATCACCATTCTGTATCCAATGTAGTTGATTGAAACTCGTGAGGAAAAAAGAAAGAAAAAGAAAAACTCCTGAAGATATTCATTTCCTTGCTTCCTTAACAAGGGGAGGTTGTTTATTTTCCTCACAACCTGCATGTCACAGGTTGAAGTTTTGCTCCATCCCTGTGGCACATACAGATCATTACTTGTTCACTTTGTTGTAAAACCATTTCTCAACTAACGTTGATATCTGGCAGCACTACTCTCTTAGGCTCTTGATTTCTGACATCTTCTTAACTTACTGCAGATATCACACCTGACCAATCCTAGCTGATTTTAACACCAAAATATGCAATTTTACCAGAACTATGACTTCTAATATCCTCAGGTTCCCACTCATTCTCTTTTGCCAAGACATTTCAAAACCATATTTTTGCACATGCCATCTCCACACTTATTTAACTTATTCCACAGTACACGGTGTTGCTATTAAAATGGTGCTGCTAGTCACTGAAAATTCTATTACTAATTCTGAAAGCACATTTCAACTGTTTTTTTCTTTTTTAAATTTTTATTTAAATTCCAGTTAGTTAACATACAGTGTAATATTAGTTTCAGGTGTAGAATTTAGTGATTCAACACTTACATACAACACCCAGTGCTCATCACAATAAGTGCCCTCCTTAGGACCCATCACCTATTTAACCCATCCCCCAGTCCACCTCCCTCTAGCAACCCTCAGTTTGTTCTCTATAGTTAAGAGTTGGCTTTCTGGTTTGCCTCTCTCTTTTTTTCTTTCCCCTATGTTCATTTGTATTGTTCCTTAAATTCTACTTATGAATGAAATTGTATGGTATTTGTCTTTCTCTGACTGACTTATTTTGCTTAGCATTTTACTCTCTAGCTCCATCCATGTTGTTGCAAATGGTAAGATTTCATTCTTTTTGATGGCTGAATATTATTCCTATTTATATACAGTATATATTTTATATATATATATACACCACATCTTCTTTATCCATTCATCAGTGGGCATTTGGGCTCTTTCCATAATTTGGCTATTGTTGATAATGTTTCTATAAACATTGCGGTGTGTGTAGCTCATCAAATTAGTATTTTTGTATCGTTTTGGTAAATACTTAGTAGTACAGTTGTTGGGTCATAGGATGGTTCTATTTAGTTCTTTGATCCCGACAGCATTTTTAAATTTTTAAAAAAATTTTTAATTGAAATAAATGGTTTAAATTAGTTTCAGGCATACAACATAGTGATTCAACAATTATATACATTACAAAATACTCACCAGAGAAGGACAAACACCAGATGATTTTACTGACATGTGAAATCTAAAAAACAAAATAAATGAAACAAAAAACAACAAAAAAAGAGAGAGAAACAGACTCATAATAATATAAGCTTAACAGTTTTTAAAAGTTTAAAAAGTTATTGACTATATTGTCCAATCTCAGTAGAATTAAGTCAGAAATAAATAACATAATAAATATTAGGAAATGCTAAGATCTTTGGAAATTCAGCTATACACTTTAAAGTCACCACTGAGTCAAAATGGAAATCACAATTGAAATTTATAAACATTTTAACAATAAAATGACATATTAAAACTTCTGGGATTCAGCTAAAGCCATACTTGCAGACATTTTTTTAAGCCTAAATGTTTCTATTATAAAAAGAAAAGCTGAAATCAATTATTTAAGTATCTATTTCAAAAAAAATCTTACAAATTAATGCTATATAAGTGATAGAAAGTGAAAAGATAAATATTAATTAATTAGAAAATTAACATACAATAGAGCAAAGCAAAAAAATTAAAAATTTGTACTTAAAAGACTAATAAATGCTTGATCTTCCAGCATGATTGAGAAATACAGAAGAAAGAAAGCAGCCATTAATAGTACTGGGAATAAAGTGTCATCACTATGGATCCTAGATACGTTATAAATAGATAATAATAGATATAATAATGGATATTTGAACAATATTATACTTGGATAAAATTGACAAACCCCTAGAGTATTATAACCTTCTATTTATTATACCAAAAAATGGAGAAGGAATGAATTCCCTACTCATTTTTTTTTAAAGATTTTATTTATTTGAGAGAGAGAGTGAGAGAGAGAAAGAGCACAAGAGGGGGGAGCGGGAGAGGGAGAAGCAGACTCCCTGCTGAGCAGGTAGCCCGATGCGGGACTCGATCCTGGGACTCCAGGATCATGACCTGAGCCGAAGGCAGTCACTTAACCAACTGAGCCACCCAGGTGCCCGAATTCCCTACTCATTTTATGGGAATAACATATCCTTTATAGATTAAAAGAAAGGTATATTAAAGGCTGTTTCATGAACATAGATGAGAATTTTTAAAATATTAGTGATCAAATACAGTGATGTACAAACAAGGATAATACATCACCAGGAAATTAAGTTTATTCCAAGAAAGCAAGCTGGGTTTAACATTTAAATATCAATAAATAAAATTCATATCATTAACAGACTAAAGATGAAAAGCATATAATCTTCTCAAAGATGGCAAAAATGTGTTTGCTACAACTCAATACCCATTGATGATGATGATGATGATGTTAGCAAACTAGCAAAAAGAGGGAAGTCTAGATAAAGAGTGGAATTCGAGCTGTGTGTTAGCTGACTGGTATTAATTAACTAAATTATGAGAGCTGAAATCCATATATACCACACCCTGCAAAAATGAAGTCTGTTTATAGTACTTCATATGTAAAGTGAATGGACATTTTGTATATAAATTATGTTAACAGAGAATACATTATGTCAAAGAAAAAAATTATAAAAAATATAATTTGTTTTAAGCAGGAGTGTATTATATATGTCATAATAACCCTTCTGTATATTTAAGATCAACTCAAACGTTTCTGTTATCTTCTAATGGGTAAAAACAATAAGGAAGAACTATAGACGTAGAAAGACAAGAATAAGGATTATTTTTGTGTTTTTAAGAATATATTGTTAAACAAAAGGTTAAAGCAATTCAGCAAAAAGTGTGAAAAATGGATGTTCAAGATACTTTTGGTGTTTGTTTTGTAAGTGCCATCATGATAAAAAAGCATTCATTTTGATGACTCAATATGTTTAGCATGATCAGAAAACAGAGTATTTATCAATTCATAGTGTGTTTAAACAGAAAACTTATTGAAGTTGAAATCAGCAGACAACAGCAAGAAATGCAAAGGTTTTGTCATTAGACCATGAAATGAAATAAATTCAATGTGAATAAAGAATTCAAACCATAAGAAATGATTATTTGATAAATTGTTCTCAAGTTTGTTCATGAGCATATTGTGTTATTTCAGTCCACTGGGCATTTCGTCTTTTATCTCAGTATATATGAATATTCACTTTTATACACTCAAGATGTAAATTGTCTTGTCTTAGTAGAATTTTGAGATAAAAAATTGCTGTGATTCCATAGTTACTTATCATTCAGTAATGAAGAATGTACATTTATTGAGAGCAGATGGAAGTTTCACAATGCAATTCAATATTTATTTGGGATTTAACTAAATATTATTTATGGAATTTTACAGATGCATTCATTAATTAAATGATAAAGTTTATAAATGTAATTAAAAATATCTTGCAATTACATCTAACTTGATCTCTGCATCTTTACCAGTGCCTTCAGAACTGATTACATTGACAGATGGTGATGATCTAATAAATGCCTTGAATTCACCCTTCCCACTATAAGTCACTTCTAAATATAAATCATATCTATTTGCTACAGATATATACTGGCCATAGTGGATAATTTTTATAAGATTTTTTTTTAAAGTATTCACTTTTTTTTTTTTAAAGATTTTATTTATTCATTTGAGACAGAGAGAATGAGAGAGACAGAGAGCACATGAGAGGGGGAAGGGTCAGAGGGAGAAGCAGGCTCCCCGCCGAGCAGGGAGCCCGATGCGGGACTCGATCCCGGGACTCCAGGACCATGACCCGAGCCGAAGGCAGTCGCTTAACCAACTGAGCCACCCAGGCGCCCTAAAGTATTCACTTTTGAGGAGCTCACAGTCAATAGCAGGATAACGTGTGCTCAATTAACTGCAGGGTGCCTGAGACATAACACATACAACAATGTGTGGGGTTAGTATTAATGACAAGGACTTCAGAGAATCTACTAAGGATTAATTCAACACATTTTATTCAGAACCTGCTACATGGCATGTAATTGCACTAGGTGCTAAAGATAAGAAAATATGAAAAAACAAAACAAAATAGCAACACCAAAACAATGAAAACCCTCACCTGTCCTTAAGTCTTCTACAGTATAGTAGGAGATTACACAAGGATACAAATAGCTAAAACATAAGATAGAATGTAATATGTGATATGGGAAGTATAATAGTTTTGGGATTTCAGAGTTGATTGATAAATTTGAGTAAAGAATTGGGGGAAAAAAAAAAAACATAGATAAAGGCACCAAAACCAATTACAAGTTTTGGTCTTCGGCAACTTTGATCTTGAATCCTTGCTCTTAGTATCTTTTCCTGATATATTTTACTCTCCTATTAAATAATATTACAAAAATGCTGTACAATTATATATATATTGTGTATAATAGCATATGTGTGTCAAGGATTCCTTTAAAGTACTATGAATTAGAATCTTTTAGATTATAAACTTCATGATAATTAAAATGACACATCACAAGAACTAAGTTAGAATGTTTAGTGTTGGGACCCAAGCATTAGTTGTTATTGTTGTTGTTTTCTTTTAAAGCTCTCCAGGTGTATCCAATGCATATCCTAGTTTGATAAATACTACTTTGTATTTTATTTATGGATAAAAGACTATACAGATCAGAGAAGATGATTAGTTGACAGGCGGTGATAGTCAAATTAAATGTTCACATTTTTTTATGGTTCTTTTTTTCCTCTAAGTGTCAATATATTCTCAGTCTACTCTAAGTTTTAAATTCATCTTGCTTTAACCCTCTTTAAAGTTACTAGAATGCCTTACCTAAGGGAGATTCATTCTTACTGTTTTAGCAAAAGGAATATAAGTGTAATGACATTAAAAATTAACTCACATTTATAGTGCAAAGGATTTCTCATTTCTGAAGACAATCTATCAAGTAGTCAAGTGATTTCAAGTAATTTAGCTCAGGTTATACTGCTAGACTTGGTTTAGACAAGCAAGATATTTCAGTTGAGGTGAGATTGTTAAGGTCTAGAACTATAATGAAGTATTAATCTGTGAATATAGTGTACAATTTCTAGCACAGAGCACACATCTGTATCAAAGTGCCCTGAAATATCTATGGCCAAACAATAGTCTAAAACTATTCACCATTTTCCCTATATTTGTTTTTTTTCTTAATTTGGAGGAAAAAAATGGACTTAAACTGTCACTCCTACAGCATGATAACATGAAGCAGATTATTTTCTACCTCAGTTAATTTGGATCAGTCATTATAAATTAGATGATGAGATGAATGCATAATATATTCTTCAAAACTTTATACATAGTTCTGTCATTACAAACTTCTCATTCTTGCCACTTAGTATTATTTCATTTAGGAACTAAAAGAAGCTCATATCTCAGTCTGAATGAATGAATGAATGAACAAATGAATGAATGAATGAATGGATAAATAAATAAAATGAATGATTGGAGGCCAACACTGGCAATCATTTGGAGTTTAAAAGAGGGAAGAAAAGGGGCGCCTGGGTGGCTCAATCGGTTAAGGGTCTGACTCTTGGGGAGAAGAAAAAAAAAGAGGGAATGAAGGAAGGTCACTTTTCCACAAGCAGGCCAGGTCACATCTGCAGAGCTAATTTAAGGCAGTTTTTTTTCCTTAATTCAATGAATTCAAGGATAGCTTATCAGAAAAGAGCCAAGAAATCAAAGGAGCTAGTATGTGAGCCCTATTCAGTTTCATCAGGACTAGAAAACTATTTGAGCTTTGTTGAAAAACCTTTATTTTGAAGAAAGTCTGCTTTCAAAGTTCTGAATGTCTTACTTATCATCTTATAAATATGATCAATTATTTAATTAGGGCCCAACAAAAACAATGAAATCTCTTTGACTTTTGGCCAACTGTTGAAATTTTTTTGAGTATAGTTGACACGTGATGTTACATTCATTTCAGGTATACAACTTGTGATTCAGCATTTCTATATGCTATGTTATGAGTTATATGAATATATTTTTTATTTTAATTCCAGTATAGTTAACATACAGTGTTATATTAGTTTCAAGTGTAAAATATAGTGATTCAACAATTCTACACATTACTCTCTGCTCATCAAGATAAGTGAACTCTTAATCCTCTTCACCTATTTCACCCATCCCTCTACCACCTTCCCTCTGGTAAGCATCTGTTGGTTCTCTTACAGTTAAGTGTCTGTTTTTTTGGTTTGTGTCTTTTTGTTGTTACTCATTTGTCTTGTTTCTTAAATTCCACATGTGTGTGAAATCATATGGTAGTTGTCTTTCTGTGAATGACTTATTTCACTTAGCATTATACTCTCTAGGTCTATCCATGTTGTAAAAAGCAAGATTTCATTCTTTTTTATGGCTGAATAATAGTCCATTGTATACCACCTCTTCTATATCCATTCATGCATTGATAGGCAGTTGGGCTGTTTCCATAGTTTGCTATTGTAAATAATGCTGTAATAATCATAGAGGTGCAGATATCTTTTTGAATTAGTGTTTTCATATCCTTTGGGTAAATACCTAGTAGTGGAATTACCAGATCATATGGGAATCCTATTTTTAATTTTTTGAGGAACCTCCATGCTGTCTTCCACAGTGGCTGCATCAGTTTTCATTCCCACCAACAGTGCACTAGGGTTACTTTTTCTCCACATCCTCACCAACACCTGTTGTTTCTTGTTTTGTTAATTTTAACCATTCTGACAGGTATGTGGTGATATCTCATTGGTTTTCATTTGCATTTCCCTAATGATGAGTGATTTGAGACACATCTTTTCATATGTCTGTTGACCATCTATATGTCTTCTTTGGAGAAATGTCTTTTCATGTCTTCTGCCCATTTTTATTGAATTATTTATGTTTTTGATGTTCTTTATATATTTTGGATACTAACCCTTTATCAAATATTTCACTTGCAGATATCTTTTCCTATTCAGTAGGTTGTCTTTTAGTTTTGTTAATTGTTTTCTTTACTGTGCAGAAGCTTTTTATTTTGATGTAGTCCCACTTGTTTATTTTTGCTTTTGTTTCCCTTGCCTCAGGAGACATTATCTAGAAAAATGTTACTATGGCCAATGATAGAGAGATTCCTGCCTCTGCTCTCTTCTAGGATTTTCATGGTTTCAGGTCTCACATTTATGTCCTTAATCTTTTTGAGTTTACTTTTGTGTAGAGTGTAAGAAAGTGGTCCAGTTTCATTCTTTTGCATGTACTACATGCTGTCTAGTTTTCCCAGCACCATTTGTTGAAGTAATTATCTTTTTCCCATTGCATATTCTTGCCTCCTTTGTAGAAGATTAATTGACCATATAATCATGGGTTTATTTCTGGGCTAAATATTCTGTTCTATTGATCTATGTGTCTATTTTATGCCAGTACCATACTATTTTGATTATTACAGGTTTGTAGCATGTCTTGAAGTCTGGGATTGTGATACCTCCAGTTTTGCTCTTCTTTTTCAATATCACTTAGGCTATTAAGGGTCTTTTGTGGTTTCATACAAATTTTAGGATTATTTGTGATAATACTGTGAAAAATGTTGTTGATATTTTTATAGGGGTTACATTAAATTTGTAGATTGCTCTGGGTAGGACATTTTAACAATCCATGAGCATGGAGTATCTTTCCTTTTTTTTTTCTTTTTTTTTTTTTTTTTTTGTGCCATCCTCAATTTCTTTCATCAATGTTTTCAGAGTCCAGGTTTTTTACTTCCTTGGTTAAGTTTATTCCAATATATTTTATTATTTTTGATCAATACATACAAAGTTTTTAAGTTTCTGTCTTCACATTTATTTTCCTAGATCTTAAAAGTAAATATATTTAAGAAGAAAATAGCAGGTGTATTATTAAGCTAATTAGAAGACACAGAAGAGGTCATATACCAAAGATAACTATTATTTTTTATTTTTAGGTTTATCACTGTTATTAATGACAACTCATAATTATATAGAGCTTGAAATTGTATCAAGTGTTTTACATAGCTTATTTTCAAATCTGATAAATAAACTATATTGGGAGAATATCCCCCATTTTAGAGAACTCACTGAATCTTGAGATGCAATTAACTTGCTTGAACCCCGCCCATCTCTAGAAAGGACTCAGCAGATATAGAGAATTACTGTCAGTTTGGGCCCTAGAACACAATTTCCTGAATGTGAAAGCAAATTGTAAATGGTTATGCAATATCCTGTGTATTCCCCAGGCACTTGCACAGTAACCTCATACAATGAGTATATCTATGAGCATCCTCCAGGTGGATCATCCAAATTTAAATGCTGGATTTCACTTACTGAGGGACTTCATACATTCACTTACTTAATCTCTCAGTGCTCAGAGTTCTCACTTGCAAAATGGGAATAACTGTGCCTACCTCCTGGCACAGTGAGGAGGACAAATGAGATAATTCATACAAAGCACTAAAAAGACTGCCAGATGCAGTATGAGCTCAATAGTTGTATTTGATTATTACTACTATGAAACATGCTTTTTAATTAGTAGAGATCCTAGATAAGAAACAGTGTGGATTCCAAAAAGGTAATGAAATAAAAATTGTAACTAATCAAGGATTAATGATATTATTATTAATTTCAATATTAACTATATAAAAATAAGATCTTAAAAATTATATATAGTTTGTACTCTTCTATATATCGTACATAGTATAATAGTCTATAATATATATATATAACATACTTATAGAATAATATATGTAGTATAATCCAATAGGTGAAAGATTTCATGTATTACCAGTGATCCAGACATTCAATAAAAAAAGAAAAAGGCAAATCTTTTTCTGGACTGATTGGATAGTCTACAAAATACATGTTTGTCTATATGTGTGTGATTAGTCGGTGTGCATACATATATATTTATATATATGCATATGAAAATATACATAAATGAATCTAATAAAACTACTTATAATATACAGTGCCTTATGTTTCAGATTTTATGAAATTTCCCATACGATTCCAGTGGTATTTTTTAATAGGTGCATTTCCCTCAAAAACATGTAAAATAGCTTTCCTGTAAGTATAATCTTGAGCTAAAGAGTTATGTATTTTAGGCTATCACCATAAACTTTAAAAAGCAGAATATCATAGGAAAGGCAAAACAAGCAAGCCAGAAACTCACTTTTAAGGTGACAAACTGCAGAATACATTGAAGACAACATAAGTGACCTTTAACTAATGCTGTATTTTGATATCTTAGTAGTACTCAAGCTCATATTATTTTTTAAATTCACCTTTTTATATAGTGCAAAATACAGTGTAGGCTTTGCATTTTCAAAACTACTTGTAGCAATCAGCATTCTCTTTTTCCTCAATATTTTTTAACATGTATCATGTGTCAAATAGCATACACAATTACCTCTCTTTACTTACAGCTAAGGTAAAACTATGATATTCAAGGATTATCATCTATTCATTCTAAATACTTCCTTCATGTTTGTTATATTTGTTACACCTGTCATTTTTCCCTAGGAGATTAAACCCTTAAAAATGTCATTGGGAATCAAAGAAGGACTAGCTGCAATGCTGGGCTTCATCTGTTTTCCATGGACAGTTGAATTTTCTCATCTATTTATACTGGCTTTTTAGGACATTAGATGCTAGGATGTATTTTTTTCTTGCTTGAACTGAAGTTTCCTGTCAAGTAGATAGGACAAGGGACCAATTTAAGAGCAGGATTAATTGAAGAATTAGGCTAAACTATTCAATTCTCAGCTCAGGCATACTGATAAACAAAAGGAAATATAGAAGCCCATGGGACCCAAGAGATATAACCCATTGCTCTAAGCTTTAGCAGGAAAAAACAAAACAAAAAACAACCTGCCACTTGAGACTAGAGGTATTAATAACTGAGGTATACTGAGGATCGTATGTCAGTGCTTTTTGTTCTTCATAGCTGGTGGGTCAGTAGTCTTCTGAGGGTGATTCTTCATAAGAACCTATGGGGAAACTAAAGGATAATTTTCCCTTGGAAGTGTTAAGGATCCACTGTAGCAATCACATTGGCTCTGAATTAAAAACATTTGCTCATAACAAAGTAAAGGGCACATTGTGCACATACAGTTTCCCATGGGGTTTTAAGAAACATGGGTCTCAAAGGTAAAATAGAAATTAAGAGGTTTTGAATTATCAGAAAAATTAAAAAAAGACTCCTCTTGTAAGATTGAGGCTACAAATGTTTTAAATTTCATAATTTGGCAAGTAGACAGGAATGTCTCACTTTCCATTCCCTGTGAGAAGATAGTAAAAAAACAAAAAAGTGAGGACTTGCCCCAATTTGGTAAAAGCAAGGTGTCCCCGATTAATCTCTTGCTGAGAGATGTCCCCTAATTTATTGTAAGTTCATGCTGAGAGATGTCCCCTAATTTAAGTTCAAAGATCTTAGTCTCTGGATAGCTGTCATAGATTAATTTCTTAATGGTAGACTGAAACCAAGCTAATTGTCTCAGCCTATCTCATCTTCTCATATAAATGGTTTTATGGTCTTTGGCAAATGTCCTTCTATTAGACTCAATATTGCATCCTGAGAAAATAAATTTATTTGACATAACTATCATACACCTTAGAGTTTGGCTTGATTTCTAAACTTTGTATTGGGCTGGTATCATGATAACTTCATATAGCTTATTAATTCATAGAACCCTTTAAATGTGGGGCAGAAGAAATACAGAACCATTGACTAATTCAGTTCCTAACGTCCTGAAGTAACCTCACCCTTAAATAAAGTGAAAATGATCCAATCTTCACCTGTTGAAAGAATCCACCTGTAAACAGGCTTTTGAATGAAAATTCCTCTAATGGAGACTGAATAGAATTAGTATGGGAGAAATTCATTTTTTTCTTTAATTCCTTCAGATTTTAACTTAAAAGGATTTAATTTTGGTGATTTAATTTACCCCTGGAAAATTAATAATGGGAATATTTATATTCAAACTTGTTGGAATTTTATCATTCAGTATATTCATACTTTCCTCTGATCCCATTTCGGAACCTCTGGTAGGCTATAATCAAAGTAGATGTAGGTAATTTGGAAGAAAAATAGATTCAGGACTACATTTTTGGTTGAACTATTTGAACCCACTTTGGAAACTTTTAGTAACAAATTTTAAACTGCTCAAGGGTGATCCCAAAAGGACATTTGAAATAGCAGTGAATGGTATGATGTAATAGCACAAGCATCTCATGAAGAAGTTAATGGACTCTTGCTTGGCTCTTAATCAGGATAGGAACAGCTCTGATTAACACAGGCTCAATGACTATATTCACAGTATGGAAAATGTAGAAGAATATATGAAGAATATTGGGGAGAAGAATTGGTGATTTTCACCATCAGTATTATTATCTTTCTTCCAATTTCTCACCCAAAGTTTTCCCTGGAATACACAGCAAATTTTCTTATTGAAGAACATGGGATGAGGAGCATAGTATATTGCTTCAACTTATTCTGGGGACTTTCCACTTACAGAAAACATTCTAAAAATGCTGATTTGGGGGCACCTGGGTGGATCAGTGGGTGAAGCAGCAGACTCTTGCTTTCAGCTCAGGTCATGATCTGAGGGTTGTGAGATTGAGCCCTGCAGGCAGCTCCACACTCAGCAGGGAGTCTGCTTGAGGACTCTCTCTCTCTGCCCCTCTCCTATGCTCCATGCTCCTATGCTTTGTCTCTCTCTCAAATAAATAAATAAATACATCTTTTAAAAAAATAAAAAATAAAAATGCTTATTTAGTTACAGCAGTCAAAATTTTCTCCATCTGCCTTCTAATCGTCCAGAATAGTTAAGGTACTTTGCTTGGGATTTCTGTAGCACAAGATTCACACCAAGAGTCATATTTTAAAGAAATTACTTATTTATGTTGCTATCATTCGCTTCTTAAAAGTAGGTCCCTATTTCACCTACAATACCTGTCTTAGGACCTGACATGGCTTGACAAATATAGGTACTCAAAAAGCGTTTATAAAAATAAACTAACATTCATTGCATGTGTCTAGAGTTCACAAGCAGTGCATTATATTCCTTTTGTTTAACTCAGAATACAAAATGTAACTGATACATTCAAAATGCATATGTGGAGTCAATGAATAGATCAGTAATGATTAATAATATTTTATGAAAAAATATTGTCTGTTTAAAAACAAAACACAATGAAAAAATATTGGTAGATTCACATGGGAGATTTATTACGTGCTTTCATGGGACCAAGGAGGGTCACAGTGTCCTTCTTGCACTGACCCTTTCTTTCTTTCTTTCTTTCTTTCTTTCTTTCTTTCTTTCTTTCTTTCTTTCTTTCTGTCTTCTTTCTTTCCTTCCTTCCTTCCTTCCTTCCTTCCTTCCTTCCTTCCTTCCTTCCTTCCTTCCTTCCTTCCTTTCCTCCTTCCTTCCCTGGGGCAGGAGGGGCAACGGGAGAGGGAGAGAACGAATGTTAAGCAGGCTCCATGCCCAGCGTGGAGGAGTCTGACATGGGGCTTGATCTCAAGACCTGAGATCATGACCTGAGCCAAAACCAAGAATCAGACACTCAAGGGGCTGAGCTACCCAGGCGCCCCTGCACTGGCTGTTTCTTAAGTAATTTTAATTCACAATAATCAATATGCCTAAAGGGCATTTTTTGGGGTAGCATGTTTTGCTCCCCTTCAATTTAAAAACTTTACTCAGCTGATGTGCATCAGGAAGCAGCTAAAGATCAAATAGCTTCCTGAGCCAAGCAGTACTGGGGTTTTATAGGGTGAGGAGAGGAGGGAGGAGTGTCCTTGTGTTTTGGCGGGGGCAGAACTTCTCCTCATCTCTAACTGCTATAAAACCTATGTTGGAAAAATATGGAAATTGTTGTGGGATCCCCTGCCTCCTGTTAGGGATTGTGGGTGCAGTACCATCAGGTAACTGTCAGAACAATCTTTTGAGAACTGTTTTTGCAAGACTTAAAATTTTTTAAGGTCCAGAGGAAGAGTTGAAATTCAGAGAAAGGCAAGGGGGAAAAGAGAAGACAGAAAATTATAAGGAGGCACAGCTTGCAGCCAGTGAAATTGGGAACTGTTTTTAATCCTTTTACAGACACTGGTATCACTCAGTCAAGATGGTATTCTCCTTTACTGCAATAAGTCTAATAAACTTGGCTTTGTCTGACTAGTAGATTTTTCTGATATTCCTCTGGTGAGTTGAAATTTGATAGTAAAATACATCGAAAGAGTGAAAAATGGAGGAAGAAATCTGACTACTAGGAAAGGAAGTCACATAAAAAGTGACATTTTAGTGGCATCTTTAAAGTGTTTTGGGGGTTAAGAATGTGGAGATAATTGAAGACAGTGCATATCAAAGATGTGGCAGATGTGGTTTCCCATTGAGGAAAACATGGCATGGACTCACTTAAAAGATAAGTAAAAAGGGATATTACATATAGTTTAATCATTAAAAGGATAAGATAGTGCTATGAACAACTTTATGCTCATACATTCAAAAACTTAGAAAGCACAGACTACTTCCATAAAATCCACAAACTACCAAAACCTAATAAGGTGAAATGGACAACCTGAATAGTCTTGTAAGCATAATAGGAATTGAATTTTTAATTAAAAAGCTCCTGATAAAGGAATCTCCAGGCCTAAACTGCCTCATTGGAGAATAGCACCCCAAAAATTTAAGAAAGAATTAACATTGATATTAAGCAACATCTTAAAGGAAATAGAAGAGGAAGAAATAGTTACCAGCCCATTTTTCGAGACCAGTATTACACTGATGCCAAAAGCAAACAAAGAAAGCACATGTAGACCAAAGGAAAAATAGACCTACATCTTTCAAAAGTGTACATGCAAATTTTCTCAACATAATATCGGCAAATTGGATCCAGTAATATGTAAAAATAATTGTATAGTATGATTGAGCAAGATTTTTCCAGGCATGCAGAGACTAGAAGAAAATATTGGCAAATCACATATGAAACCAATGTCTACTATCTACAATACATAAAGTCTCAAACTCAACAGTAAAAAGCAAACAATTCAAATAAAAATGGGCAAAAGATATGACAGACTTTTCACAGAAAAATATACCAATTTCATTATTCACTAGGTAAATTAAAAGTAAATGAGATATGATAAATCTATCCAAATGACTAAAATAAAAAATAGGAACAATGACGAATGTCAAATGCTTGCAAGGATATAGCTAAACTGGATCATTCTGGAAAAGGCAAAACTGTGGGTGCAGTAAAGATATCAGAAGTTGCTAGTTATGTAGGGAGATGGAGTGGTAAACAGGCAGAGCAAGAGGATTTTTAGGGCAGTGAAACTACTCTGTAAGACACCATAATGATAGATATACATTTGTCCAAACCCATTCTTGATAAAATGCCAGAATGAATCCTAAGATAAACTATGGGCTTTCAGTGATTATGATTTGTCAATGTGGGTTCATTCTTGGGAAACAATGTACCATTCTGTTGAGTGATGCAAATAATGGGGAAGGCTATGCATATGTGGGACCAGTGGTAATTGGGAAATCTGTGTATCATCCTCTTAATTTTACTGTGAATCTAAAAATGTCTTAGAAATATATATTTTAGGGGCGCCTGGGTGGCTCAGTCGTTAAGCGTCTGCCTTCGGCTCAGGTCATGATCCCAGAGTCCTGGGATCAAGCCCCACATCGAGCCCCGCATCGGGCTCCCTGCTCTGCGGGAAGCCTGCTTCTCCCTCTCCCACTCCCCCTGCTTGTGTTCCCTCTCTCGCTGTGTCTCTCTCTCTCAAATAAATAAATAAAATCTTAAAAAAAAAATATGTATTTTAAATATGCTACTATAAATGGAACTGGTCTACGTGAGTAGTGTCTATAATGCTTAAATAATTAAAATAAAATCATAGTTGCAGATAGGATTAGAATGCTAAAGTGGGTCTACTGACTCAGAACCCGAAAGGTCTGGTCTTTTGCCTTTCTTGTAAGACATAGGATTACTGGACTAGAGACGTAGACAATTCATTACTTATGGCAAAAGTAGCAACCAGAATAAATTAGCCACAGATCCCCAGGCCCTAGTCCTCTTGAGGTGTTTTGGGAAGGGCCAAATGTGACCTGAACGTGCAGGTATAGGAGAGGAATTCTGAAATTAGAATCTGATTCTGATCCTGTATTAGGACTGATGTTAACCTGTCCATTCTTCCCTCTGAAAGAGAGTAGAACCTTATATTTACTCTTGAATGTAAACAACTCATCCTTGGGGAGAGAAAAGTATCTTTATTCCCCCAAAATGACTTTGGAGAGGGAAAAATTCTGTCTTTATTACAATGCTCAGGAAATAAGTCTTTCCACTGACCTAAAGAGAGATACTATTTCTAACTTCCAAGAATGTTTGCTATGCAAACTTCCTTGAGAAGATACAGTCAGTGCCTCTGTTCAGAAAGCCCATACAGCAACATGAAAAATGCCTGGAGAATTGCCCCCAGTGTGAATCGGAGTATTAAGAAGCATAAATTTGCTGTAAGAGAATTTGCATTTCAGTTTATTATTTATCCATCACATCCTCATTCATCTCATGCAACAGTCATTATTGAGCACATCTTATATTCCAGATATTTTAGGCAAATTGGATCAAGATTATAGTTGGTGGTAGAAATAGTGAACAAATTATTAGAATATATGGATAAAGGCTATTTTGTATATACACATACATGTAGAATACTAAAATCAGTAACCAAAAAGTATTTAAAGAAGAGAGGAATGAGAAGGAAAAGATTAAAGGCAAGAACATCACTTACGAGACAGTTCTAACTAAATCTGGTGCTGCACTCAAGAGTTGCTGAAAAATGATGGTTGTGGGGAGAAGAGGATGTATTTAAAAAAAAAATTTAAAGATTATTTGGAAAAGCTTCTGTTCAGGCTTCACTGATTGACAGCTGTGGTTGCCTGGAAACTAAGAACATTTAATGAGTACCCATTGTTTGGTAATCAAGCCTGATTGTATCCCAGACAGACTAGAGGTGGAGTTGAACACTCAGGAATAAAAACCCATAATAAGCAGAGGTACCAGGTACCCACAATTCTTATCTCCCTCCTGAGGCTTGGAAAGAAAAGTCTCTGCAGGAGAACTAGAGTCATACTGGAGTGATGGCTGATAAGGAAATTTAGCCACTTACTACTAGTTTTACTATTCTGATCAAAATTATTTCTGATAAAATTACTACATCAGGAAAAGGTGATTTGGAGAAGCTTAGAGTATTAACATTTGCATATGCTATCTCTGGGTAGACATAAAATAAGAATGCAAATAAATGATTATCAGTGGTTCTTTACAGAAATAAGAGGTAAAAAATAAAGAATTTGACATATATATTGGCTCTACATATCTTAGTGTTTATTTACTAAATTCAGTAATATTCTTTTATATATTATATATTCCTTATTAGATTGGGAACGTCTTCTTGTTCCTTAGTTTTCACTTTCTTGATTATTTCAGTATGTAAGACATACAATTATGTATAATTATATAGTTTATTACATATAGTAATTATTCTTATTAGTAAAATTGCTAATAAGAACACAAATAGTTTTTTAGGCAAAATAGGTAAGGAAATGCAATTAAGAACTAATTTTATAGCTGACCTTCACAAACTCTGAAGCGAAAGTATAAAGGTAGTTTGGGTCCAGACTATTAAATCCATTAACTGTCTTGTAAGAGAGTTAACACTCTATTCCAAGGGCCGTCTGTCCATTACTCATCTATACTACTAAACTCATGGAAGTATACATAGTCATATAATGAAAGTGGTTTCAGACTGCATATCCTATAAATATAATTCACCATTGATATTTTCATATAGGACTTTGAGTAACACATTAGACACTTTCTTCTCTCTTTAAACTACCCTCCACCATCATCTCCTCTGTCATGGTTATCAAAGCATTCTGTGCTAGCGGGTTTTTCAATACATATTTGATTAGTACTGATTTTAGTCAGTTCATGGCAAAGGTCTTCTATAATAATAAATGATGGTTTATATTTTTTAGATGTCAGATATGTACCCTCAGAAAGTAGATAATAACATTATAAAATCTGAGGGGTTACCCGTGTGTTAAGGTAGACATTGTGACAAGCTATTCATGCCTGAAGGTAAATCATAAGATTGCTTACAGCCAAATCCAGAATTTTTCTCAACGTAAGACTTTAAATTCACCCTAGGAACTTAATTAGGACGTAGTAGAAAACCCAGACATCTGTACTATGAGGCATGGAAAAGTTTTGTATTGGAAACAGGAACAGGGCAGTCATTCCTTAAACTGCATAGAATCTATATAACAGCTGTAAAGTTTTTGTTGTTGTTGTTGTTGTTGTTTTTGAGAGAGAGAGAGCGTTCCAGCACGTAAGCACACGTGCACAAGCAGGTAGGGGGAGGGGGATGGGCAGAGGGAGAAGAGAGAGAATCTTAAGCAGGCTCCATGCCCAGTGCAGAGCCAACGTGGGGCTCTGTCTCATGACCCTGAGATCATGCCCTGAGCAGAAATCAAGAGTCCAATGCTTAACCAACTGAAACACCCCGGTGCCCCAACAGTTGTAAAGTATTAATTTATTTTCAAAATCATGGATTTCTTTTATTCAGAAAGATTTTCATGGTCATGGAAGATGGGAAAATAAAAATAAAAAAAAAGAAAGGAAGAAAAGAAAATATTTTTACTGGGTGGTAGGGAGACATCTCTGCTTGCACTTCAGTTGTCATTCAGTACTGTTTCTCCATCATTGGGTATTGTTTTACCTGGTTCTATTCATATTTAAGCATGAATTTAATAGCTCTATAATATAGAGTATCCTCAAGTGTCTTCTAGAATATCTTTATTGTTGAATACTTAAGCTGTTTCTAAATTTCCACCTTCTAAATAATGTTGAAATGTGTATCTTGGTACATGAAGATGTTGGATATTGGGACTAATTTCAGAAAGGGAGAAATATGGTTTATAAAGTTGTGTGCATATGTTTGGAGGTGTTGTTTTGAATATTATTAATATGTTTTCTGCTTTATTCTTTGCTCATTTTTTTCATACTGGTAATTTTGCGATTCTCTTATCAATCAACTATATTAAAAAATGATGCTTCATATTGTCTAGCGTATTAAAAAAAAACCTGTCACCTTTAAAAAGTAATTTTCTTAATTTCATGATCCATAAACTCTTGCATCACCTTTGTGAGATGGAACTTGATCTGTGCTTTCTCCCCTAGTGCTAGCAATAGTATCAGAATAAAATCAGTTTCTTTTTTCTCATCTTTTCTGGTGTAATTTTTCTTTAACAGCTCCAAAATATGCCAGCTCTATTACATTAGGTGAGTTGCATTTTGTGTGTCAGTTTCCTCACTATCTAATCAAATTGTTGAGATAATAAATGAAATAACACATGTCAAAGCATGTAACACTGACACATATTACACATTGAATAAATATTTCCTTGTAACTTCTTCATCACGAAGGTACACTTTAAGGCACACTCACTGAATTTTCTGGCACTGATCTTGGCTTATAACACACCTAAGCCTATCAAATGTAGAGAGGAATGTGAATGCCCCTTATGTGTATCTCTGCTTCTCTAATCATTAATCTAGGACTATCTTGATGTTGCCTCTGTCTACGCTGATGATAATGAATTTTGAAATTGAATCCCTGGAGAGTCTGCTAAGCTAAAGAACTGTCCAAGTGAGACATGGCCCCAGCCTTCACAAATTTTACATATAATGGTGGTTGGTGACAAGCATGGAAACAAAAATAATATAATGCCAGATGATTTTTCAGACTTATTTGTGATATTTTAAAGATGTAATAAAAGCTCTACTGATTTGGAAAAAAAATAATAATATGCAGAATTAACGTGAAAGCTGTACTAGAAGCAAAAGAACAGAATGATAAAATAAAAATTGACCCCTTAATACCTTTGAAGTGCAAATAAACTGTGTATCTGGGATAGATTTCTGCTACATTATTCAACCTTAAAATAATGAGTCTAATCAAAACAATTCTCTGGTTCCGCTGTCTGAGTTTCCCACACTAGAGAAGCCTGTCCTAGCATCAAGGACAACTGGACCCTGAATAGTTCCGCTCAGATGTTGCTTGACTCTCTTCTGTCCTCTAGTGGCAATGTGTAGAATTACTTCACCTTTATTTCAAGATTGAACCATCTATGTTCAAAAAATTGTCCCAAATCCTGCATGCCAGGAATAAGAAAGTGGGAAACATTCTGTAGACAAAAGAATTGCATAGAAAATAATTTCATGTTCTCTGAAAATATCATAAAAAGTGACTTGCACCACAGATACGTTCTTCTAAATTTATCCTGGGTTTTATGTTGGTTTGACTAGTTGGTTGCCATGTTAAACTAGAGGGAAATAATAATAATAATAATAGTAATAATAATAATAATAATAATAATAGAATAATAATAGAATATGCGTAAAAAGGAATAAAAGAGAGAGATTTATTGAGAATTTACCATGTATCAGGGACTGTGTTAAATGCTCCACATACATTCTTTCATTTGATTCTCACAAGAAACTATTAGGTAGACATGATATGTATGTGATAAAGAGCCTGAGTTTTAGGATAGTTAAGTGCCTTGTTCAAGATCACAGAGCTAGGGCGCCTGGGTGGCTCAGTTGGTTGAGCGACTGCCTTCCGCTCAGGTCATGATCCTGGAGTCCCGGGATCGAGTCCCGCATCGGGCTCCCTGCTCAGCAGGGAGTCTGCTTCTCCCTCTGACCCTCCTCCCTCTCATGCTCTCTGTCTCTCATTCTCTCTCTCGCAAATAAATAAATAAAATCTTTAAAAAAAAAAAAAAAAAAAAGATCACAGAGCTAGCCAGTAAAATATTTGAGAACTGGCCCAGCTGTCTAACCTCAAAGCCCTTACACTTAACAACTATCTATTCTTTTTTTTTTTTTTTTTTAAGATTTTATTTGACAGAGACACAGCGAGAGAGGGAACACAAGCAGGGGGAGTGGGAGAGGGAGAAGCAGGCTTCCCGCAGAGCAGGGAGCCCCATGCGGGGCTCGATCCCAGGACCCCGGGATCACGACCCGAGCCCAAGGCAGACGCCCAACGACTGAGCCACCCAGGCGCCCCAACAACTATCTATTCTTCTCTGTCAAACATAACTATGAATAAAATTTCTTTGGTAACAAAGAATTGCAGCAAGAGCCCAAATGTTATCATTCCTTTGTCCCATATTTTTCTCTAATTGTCATTTCATTTCTCTGTTATATATTACCATGCTTCTTTAAAAAGTATCTAATGAGGTAATGCCACTCCTTCTTCACTTCCCGGTCATAATTCAGTCTACCTCAGTCTGGCTTCTGCCTCTGTTTCAGTCCACTGAAAATACTTTTGTTAAGGTTACTGATGACCTGTGTAAGGTATCATGAAACAGCGATGATATATACGTAGATTTCCAAAGATCCTTATTTAAACTCTCAAGAGTAGTTTTTTAAAGATTTTTATTTATTCATTTGAGACAGAGAGAGAGCACAAGCCGGGGGAGTGGCAGAGGGAGAGGGAGAAGCAGACTCCCCTGCTGAGCCGGGAGCCTGACACGGGGCTTGATCCCAGCACCTAGGGATCATGACCTGAGCCAAAGGCAGATGCCCAACCACCGACTGAGCCACCCAGGCATCCCCAAACTCTCAAGAGTATTAAACCCAAAAGACCACTCCCTCCTTTTCAGAAATGTCCCTCCTTTAAGTGCCATTTACATTGTTGTTCCAAATTTCTTATTTTTTCTCCTTCATCTTCCTCCTCTTTCTCCTCTCCCTTCTTTCCTCTTAGTGTTCATCTTCATCTCAGTAAAGCTTTTGGTTTGTTTTGTAGACTCAAATCCTCTAGTGGAATTCTGGATGAAGGAATTTTTTAGCCTCATTTTTGGCTCTGTGTTCACTCTCATAGATTAAGAAGTAAAAATGTATTTATCCACATTACAGCCAGATTTGGATCTCTATGAGATCTCTAATCTATCTAAGTAATTGGCATCTCCATTTCAAAATCTCACATTCATCTAAAACTAAATATCTTAAATATTTATCTTGGTTTTCCACACTAAATCACAATGTCTTTATCTCTACCTATTACCCCGCACTCTGTCTGATCTCAAGAATTGCCATGTTTATCTGCCTGGCTCTTTCAACTGGAAACCTTGGAACCAAGCTTTATTTCCACCTGCTTTCCCCTCATCTGCAACATCCCATCCATCAGGAATTTTTTTTTTTTTTTGTCTCATTGCTTTTCTCCAACTCCCCCTCCAACAGCATAGCCCAGGCCACTGACATCAATTTCCATCACTACTATAACTGCCTCTTAATTCTCTCACTTGTTCTAGTTTAGCCTAATTCTACACTTACAAAGACCTTCTTAATATTCAAATATTACTGGGGCTCTTGGGTAGCTCAGTCAGTGAAATGCCTGACTCTTGGTTTCAGCTCAGTTCATGATCTCAGGGTCTTGAGATCAAGCCCTGCCTCCGGCTTCATGCTCAGCTTGGAGTCTACTTAAGATTTTCCCTCCCCTTCTCCCCTTCTGCCCCCTCCCCCCCTTGCTCAGGCTGTCTCTCTCTCTCTTTCTCTGTCAAATAAATAAATAAAATTTAAAAAAATCAAATATTATTATTTCACTTACCTACTCAAAGTCTTTCCATAGCTTCTGGTTTTACATAGAATAAAACTCAAACCTTGAATGGTCCAACACAATTTGGCTTCTACCCACATCATCTACCTCTACTCTTCATCTTGTATAAAACTTAAGTCAGTCTGCTCTCCTTTCATTTTCTCACAGGTATCCCACTTCTATTTCCAACCTTGGCTGGAATCTTGGTTCCTGAATCCTCGTATCCTGGCTATGGAAAAAAAAAAAAAAACAGCACCTTACATTGGTTGCCGTTTTAGGAATTATACAACATCCTTTATAATTTTCTTGTCCCCAAAGAGTGTTGCCTTTCAGCTACCCATATCCAACCCTTCCTCTTGATGCTTTGCTATATATTTTTACTTATCAATTATTATCTTCTAATATAATAAATAAATTCTTGGTAATTATGCTGCTTTTCTGGTCAACTTTTTTCCACTAGAATGTAAAATTCAGGAGAGCCAGGGTTCTTGGGCTGTTTTGCCCATTTGTGTGACCACCCAAAACAGAGCCTTGCATATTGAAGCTCCATGATTATTTGATGAATGAATGACAAAACAAATATGTCATTTGAAGAAACCTGTATCATGCCAAAGAAACTAGAATATAGACTTTTGGCATACCCATTCAAAAGCTGTCTCCTCTTACTCAAATTCTTTTATTTTCGCTGAAAATGAATTTGAATTGTTTGGCATGAGAAATAACATGCCTTATTTTCTTTGACAAGACACCTGTGACAGTTATGTTTATAGTTCTTTTTTTTACCATGGCTTTTAAACATATATTGAAAATAAGTTATAAAGAAAACTCAGATCTATCTCAGGTCTAGGAAGCTAATCTAGACTGTCAACACGTTAGTTTTCACTTATCTCCCCACTGTTACATGAACACATTCTAAAGACCATAGTGAAAAACCTGCTTTTTTTTTTTTTTTAAGATTTTATTTATTTATTTGGCAGAGAAAGAGAGAGAGAGAGCACAAGCTGGGGGAGCAGCAGAGGGAGAGGGAGAATGATCATGACCTGAGCCTAAGGCCCCCGTTTAACTGACTGAGCCACCCAGGCACCCCCATACTTTTATTATAAAATAAGATTTGCTAGAACACACATTTCTGTTCATGACTGTAACTTAGTCCTCAAATATGCACACATTAAGTTCATTCGATTTTACTGTTTTGGAAATACTAAAGTACAAAGATTTAATTTTATCACAATGTTTCTTAAAACCCAGCCAATTGCAGGCAGAGGCTCAAGATTACTGATGTCTTAGAACCTGTATTTTACTTGATAGCTCAAACATATTCAAATGGAGCTCTACAAAGTCATTTTATTTCAGCAACTGGGCAATAAAAAGAGGTAATAGAATGACTTTCTGTTTTAAGAAGAATAAAATATATGCACAACTTTAGAAGTGAGACATTTTAAAACTCATTCCAATATTCTAATATTATTGTCTTATATGTATTCCAAAGTTAATATAAAATGCATAGTGCTATTATATTTTATTCACTCTCTTGTTCCAGGTTAGTCAACTGAAGTTCTTAAAGAGAATTTGGAGAACGTAATTGAAAAGTGAATGTATATACAAGAAAGTTTTTTCTGAACTCATTATTATCCTGATAGCATTAATTCTTGTCTCTCTAACTACATATTTCCAAGTATTTTTCTGGTCCTATTGTCACTTGAATATATCATTCTCTTGAGATCCTTTGTATAACTTAGTCACTTAAAATGAACACACATAGTTCATTTTAAAATCATCTTCCCTTGCTTTTATGTTAAAGGTAACATTTTATTTTGTTTCCCACTATGTTAAAAGAACTCTTCATGGACTAAGGAAATAGAACAATGATTGTCTTATATTGCTTCAAATATTTATTGTATTTTTAAAGTTTTATTGACGTATAATATATATTTATACAAATCAGAAATCATAACGTTACAGCACAATTAATTTACAAAAAGTGAATATACCCGGGTCTCCATCACCCAAATGAAGAAACAGAGTATCATCTTCAACACGGGAGTGTTCCCCTGCCATGGATTATATTTATATTATGTTTATTTTTTTATAACTTCATATAAATTAATTATTCAGTAAAGACCTTCTTTTGTCTAGCTTATTTTACACACCATTATGCTGAGATCCATCAATGTCTTCATGTAGAGTAATAATTTATTTATTTTAATGGCATGATAGTAATTCATTGTATAAATATATCAAAAATTATTATGCATGCTTCTTTTGATTGATATTTAAGTTTTTTTGGTCTTCTGGCTATTGATGACAGTGCAGCCATGAACATTCTTTTATGTATTTTTGGGTAAAGTTTGAATACATTTCTATTAGGATATGCCTATGAATAGAAATGCTAGATCGTAAGGCATGTAAATACTCACCAGCAGTAGAAACTATCAAATAGTTTTCCAAGAAACTTTATCAACTCATGCAGTGTATGCAAGTTCCAATTAATTCATATGCAGGCCATCAGAAAATGCCATGTTTATTTATGGCCATTCAAGTGAGTGTGTAGTGGTACTTCATTATAGTTTGAATCTGTATTCTCTTGTTGACTAAATATTTCTCCACCTTTTCATATGTTCACATGCCATTTGGATACTTTCTTTGGTGAAGTGCTTTTATTGAGACTCTTGCCTATTTTTCTATGGGTTTAATTTTATTAATTTAATTGTAGAGTTATTTTTCTATTCTCTATACATGCTTTTGGATATTAATGGATGGGTGTGTTTATACACATAGATATATATAACTTTCCCACTCTATTCCTTATCTTTTTTTAGTATTTTATTTATTTATTTTAGAGAGAGCAAGCAGGGGGAGAGGCAGAGGGAGAGGGAGAGTGGGAATATGGAGCAGACTCCCCACTGAGCATGGAAAAAGAGTGACTGGACCCTGAGATCATGACCTGAGCCAAAATCAAGAGTCAGATGCTTAACAGATGGAGCCACCCAGGCGCCCCTATTCCTTATCTTTTCAATGATGAAAAAGAGATTTTTAATTTAAGTGAAGTTAAGAAAATGAAAGCCATCCTTTTACAAGATGGGCTTCAAGATTTCAGATTGCATTTGGTTGCCATGTTACCTTAGTACACTCTAGTCTGTTTCAGTTTTTTCCTAATTTTTCATGGTCTTGATATTTTTGAAGAATATTGGTTAGATATTTTGTAAAATAGCCCTCAGCTTAGCATTGACTGATGTTTTCTCCCAATCCGGCTGTGGTAATGAGTTTTTGCGAAAATGTCATAGAGGTGAGCTGTCCTTCCCCTTGCGTCATGACAGGGGTTCACAACTGAAAACCTGACCTAACTGGTGAAGTTAACCTTGATCACTGCTTTAGACGATGTTTGCCAAATTATTCTGATGTACTTCGTTGGTTTTTTTGGGGGGCGGGGGAGTGTTTTTTGTTTTTTGCAGTGGGGGAAGATCTTTTATTTGTTTCTTAAAATTATTTTAATTTATTGATTGCTGGGCCTTTCCAACTCCAACCCAAGGTATCTGCTTTCTAGGCTCTGCCTCTTCAATTCCCATGGCTCCATCTCCTTTTCCTTCTTTCTTTTTTTAAACTTTCTATTTGTTTTTTATTTTTATTTTTTATTTTTTTTTAAATGACGTATAGCTGGCATATAACATTATATTGGTTTCAGGTGTACAACATAATGATTTGATATTTGTATATATTGCAAAATGGCCACCACACTAAGTCTAAATAATATCTGTCACCTAATTATATTTTTTTTTCTTGTAATGGAAACTTTTAAGATCTACTCTAAGCAACTTTTCACATATCCTTTCTTATATCATTTATGCCTTCACTAATAAGACCCATAGCTATCTATTGAGGTAAATATTATCATTATCCTCATATCACAGATGGGGAAACTGAGGCATGAGGTCCACATATCACAGATGGGGAAACTGAGGCACGAGGGATAGGTGTTTGCCAGTCTGTACCAATGTAGTCAGCATTTTTTTTCCCACTCTGTACTCTATTTGTAAACATTCACTAAGTCCAGCCCAAGTTCAAGGTGGGGGATTGAGCTAAATATATATCATTTGAATATATTATTTAAAATTCTTCCATCAGACTTTTCTCTTCTCCCTCATTTATTTATTTATTCAATCATTTATATCACTATATAGTCATCAATATCTATTTTCTTCTTCAGATTGTCATCAAATACAATCTTTACTAATTTTGTCTAAAATTTCTCCAGTTTTGGAGTTCTTTTAGTTTGACTTCTCTGTCCTTTTGATATGTTTCCATTATTAACCTAACATTCCCTTTCTTTCTGGCACTGTATACAGGGTTGTAGTATCATATTTTATTTTTCCCATCCTGGCCTAGAATCAGCTGTTTTCTCAAGGATCTCTGTATTTCTTTCTTAATTGGAAAATGGTATTTAGAAACCAGGATCGGGGTTGTGCTGACAGCTGCTGGTGTGTCACTGCTTACAGTACCTGTAAGATGAAGCCAGGAAATACATGTATATATACTAACCCATGTATATTTATTTATACATGCATATGGGTGTGTGTGTGTGTGTGTGTGTGTGAGCATGTATGTATGTTAAAGTAAACATGAGTTTATACTGGCATCTTTGACTCCATTCTCACACTACAGGGTTTGTTTACCTTTCCCCCCTTGCTTACTCTTTACTCTGTGAGAAACCTGACTCATTGTTTACCATTAATTTACATATTTGTTCATCCCTAGTATAAACAACGCTAGTATGTGAAGTAACTTCAGAACTGCTAAGCTGAGGCCCTTTCTGGAATTTACCTTAGCTGCCTTCCTTAGACTCCTCAGTTCTCTGATGAGCTGAAGTATTTTATGGTTTTGTAGATTAACTGGCTCATTTGGTCTTTAGGGTAGGCTAATGATCTCCTGCAATGTTTCTACATCTGAACTGGAAATCCTATTTTTCTATTTCTTTATATAGATCATTAACTCATAACTATCCACTTTCGCCTTATACTATATATTTAAGGCTACTTTCTATCACTATCTCTCTCCTAGTTTTAATATGCTGTAATTTTATAATTATTAAGATAAAATTCTATTTATATTATGATTTCTTCTTTGGCCATAGACTATAAATCTATTCAAATTCAATCCTAAATACATTTTCTAGTAATTTTGGGGTTGCTTTTAGTATAATTGCAACGTGATCAGAGAATACATTCATGATTTTAATTTTTTATTTTCTTTTACTTCTTGATCCAGTTTATGCTGAATTTTGTGTCTCATGTGCTTGAAAAGAGTGTTTACTGAATATTGAGGGTACAAAGTTTTGCATATGTAATAAGGAGAATTTTATTAATAATGTTGCCAAAGCATTTATACTTTTACTGATATTTTGTCTGCATGTTCTGTGTACCTCTAATACAAGTGTGTTTAAATCTCCTTATATGGTGGTTTCCTTTCATTGTTACATTTTTCCCCTTTCTTTCTCTGCTTTCTTTCTCTTCTTTCTCTCTCTCTCTCTTTTTCTTCCTTCTTTCCTTCCTTTCTTTCTTTCTCTTTTTCATTTCTGTTGTGTTTTTTTCATTAGGGATTTTAAAACCATGCTATTAAGTACAGAATGTTTAGAATACATAGACTGAATCTTTTAACATTATAAATTATCCTCTTTATCTCTAAGAATTAAATTTCCTTGATACCTCTTATATGTTATAAAATAGATACATTAGCTTTCTTTTGAATAGTCTATTTATAAACATCATTTTAATTATTTTACTTTCAAACTTTCTTCATAACCAATCTTTAGATGCGTTTATTTCACATAAAATACGTTTGGGTGTTATCTATTTAGCAATCTAATTATATTTAGTGCATTTAGTACATTTACTTAATATAATTTCTCATTTATGATTTGCTTTTAATTTATTCCACCTACTCTATGTACCCACTTTCTCATGTCTTGAATTTTTTTCATTATTTTCAGCTTTCCATTTTTACTTCTGTATGCTCAATAATTTTCTAGAAGTTGAAACTTTCCTTCTTGATTTAGCAAAGACTGGCATTTTACAATTTTACACTTTTTTCATTCCAGAAAAATACTAGGAATTTAGGACACTTTAACTCTGTTTACCTTTCATCTGATTCTGCCCCTTTCTGATAGCTATTTCAGAATCCCCAGTGCTTAGCCCACTCTGATTCCTTGAGAGGGGAACCCTCTGCAAGGTGATTATGACTATGTTGATGATATAAGCATATATATACACTTCTTTAAGTTGATTTATGCACTGCTACTTCTGGCAACATAAAACTTTAAAAGTTATAGCTTATTTTGGGGGCTCCTGGGTGGCTCAGTTAGTTAAACATCTGACTCGTGATTTCGGCTCAGGTCAGGATCTCAGAGTTATGAGTGATCGAGCCCTGCGGCAGGCTCCATGCTCAGCACAGAATCTGCTTGTCACTCTCTCTCTGCTCTTCCCCATCACGTGCTCTTTCTCTCTCTCTCTCTCAAATAAATAAATAAAATCTTTAAAAGAAGTTATAGCTTATTTTTATCAAAATAGAAAAAGAAAAGAAAAAAAATCTCCTTCCTATGTAAATCTAGTTTTCTGAAGTTCATATTCCATATTAGGATATTGAGTGATATATTTATTATGAAAGATCATTTCTTAAAACCACTTATACTATAGCTTTGTTTGGTTTTCCAAGAACACTCAACTCCTATTTATTTTCCATTTTAAGGAATGTCAGTACTCTTTTCTCCATTCCTCCCAGCATTCATATCTGGTACCTTGAATTCTCAACACCCTGTTTCCAAATCAGTAATAAAATTTCACCAAAGTAACTCCCATTTACTTTTCTTTACTTTTTTTAAGATTAATTAATTAATTAATTAATTAATTTTAGAGCAAGAGAGAGTGTGAGCGGGCACTGGGAGGGGCAGAGGGAGAGAGAATCCTGGAGCAGACTCTCCACTGAGCACTGAGCCCTGAGGTGAGCTCAATCCCAGGACCCTGAGATCATGACCTGAACTGAAACCAAGAGTCACTGCTTAACTCACTGAGCCACCTTAGTGGTATCCCACTCCCCATTTACTTTTCAAACATATTTCCTTCTTTTATTTTGTTCTGCTGTAGAGTGGCAAATATTCTTTGACTGAACTCTACTTAGGCTCTTCTGAGCTCTTTTTCAACTAGGCTTTGACTTTTGGACTTCTCTGTTTATCTCTGCATTGTCCAGTTTTAACAAGAATCTTGCTAACTGAGTTTAGTCAGAAGCCCTAATCCTCCTCCATTTGATTACTCTCAATAGTTAATTGGGTTCTTCATCACTCTGGTCTGCCTTCAGCAAAAATTGTTAGGTCAGTTTAGCCAGAATCCCCACTTACCTCTTTTTTTTTTTTTTTAAGATTTTATTTATATATTTGACAGAGAGAGACAGCGAGAGAGGGAACACAAGCAGGGGGAGTGGGAAAGGGAGAAGCAGGCTTCCCGCCAAGCAGGGAGCCCGATGAGGGGCTGGATCCCAGGACCCTGAGGCCATGACCCAAGCCGAAGGCAGCCGCCTAACCAACTGAGCCACTCAGGGCCCCCCCCCTCCACTTACCTCTTTTTAAATATCCATCTACTTAACCTCACTGTACTCATTGGCTATAAATTCCCACTTGCCCATGCTGTTTTTGGACTTGAGCCCTGAAGTCTTTCTCCTATGGCAATTTTTTTTTTTTTTTCTAAATAAAATCTGTTTATACTGTTTTAACTACTGTCCAGCTCTTGTTTTTCTTTGGCAGTAGTGACAATGAACGCAAACAACTAGCACAAATGTTGATAGCATTTCTGTAGACTGATGATACAGTCATTACTCACAGACCAAAAAAAAAAAAAAAAAATTGCAGTATGGCACTGTGGTTAAAAACTGATCTGAGGGGCACCTGGGTGGCTCAGTCAGTTAAGCATTTGCCTTCGGCTCAGGTCACGATCCCAGGGTCCACGGAGAGCCTGCTTCTCCCTCTCCTGCTGCCTGCCACTCTGCCTACTTGTGCTCTCTATCTCTCTGTCAAATAAATAAATAAAATCTTTAAAAAAAAAACCAAAACTGATCTGATAGATCACTTGGGTTAAATTTTTTTTTAAGATTTATTTTATTATTTATTTGAGAGAGTGAGAATGAGAGAGAGAGAGTACATGAGAAGGGGGAGGGTTAGAGGGAGAAGCAGGCTCCTCGCTGAGCAGGGAGCCCGATGCGGGACTCGATCCAGGGACTCCAGGATCATGACCTGAGCTGAAGGCAGTCGCTTAACCAACTGAGCCACCCAGGCGCCCCCACTTGGGTTAAATTTTAATTCTCCCAGTTAGTAACTATAAAATCTCAGCAATTAACTTTTTTGAGCCCCAATTTCCTTGTCTCCAAAATCAGAGTAGGAACAATACTTATTTCACTGAGCTGCTATGAAGTTTAAATGGGTTATTATTTGTAAAAGATCTTGAAACCATTCACTGGACATACTAAGCACTGTATAAGTGTGTCTTAAATAAACTTTAAATTACAAAGAAATGTTAATCCATTAGTGTTAGGGTCTGAATGTTTGTGTTCTTCCACACCCCAATTCATATTTTGAAATACTAATGCCTAATGTTATGATATTAGTAGGTGGAGTTTTGGGGAAGTGCTTAAGCCATGAGGGTGGAGCCCTCATGAATGGGATTAGTGCCTTATAAAAGAGGACCCAGGGAGATCCCTACCCCCTTAAATGACGTCTGGATCCAAGAAGAAATATATTAAAGATAAGATACATTTTATTGAAATGGCAAAGAGGAAAAATAGAATCAACCAAATCAAATATTTAGTTAGTTTTGAAAATAAAAAAAAAATTTAAAACTTTTTTCAGATTAATCTTAAAAAAATAAAAAGAATCAATTATATTAAAATGGAAATAAAAAAAGGTGAAGTCATAAATGTTGAAAAGGTAAAAAGCAACAACAATACATGCAAAGCACTAAAGTGGAAACATTAATTCTTTATTATTTTTTAAAGATTTTATTTATTTATTTTTGTGATAGAAAGAGAGCACATTAGCACAAGTGGCGGGCGGATGGAGGGGCAGAGGGAGAAGCAGGTTCCCCACCGAGCAGGGAGCCTAATGTAGGACTGGATCCCAGGACCCTCGGATCATGACCTGAGTTGAAGGCAGGCCCTTAACCGGCTGAGCCACCCAGGCGTCCAACATTAATTCTTTAAAAAAACTTTTGTCATTAATTATAGTAAATGAGGTTGAAAGTAAAAATAACAGAACTTTTGAACCTGCCACTATTTGCCATTCACTACAAAGACACCTGGAGAAGCATCTGTCTTAATGACGAGGAATTATCAGCAACCTCTTTGTATTTGTTTCTGTGTTTCTCAACTGAGGACTCTGAAACTGCCATCCACCAATTAGAACTAGCCTTTAATGATGGTAATGCTCTTCGTCAAATTGCAGTGTTGGTTGTCCACCCCCACCCCTCCAATGTTGAATTTCTTGGTGGAATAATAAGTCTTAGAATCTTGCAACTATAAATTAAAAACTTCCTTCCTGTAATTTTGTAATCTGGGATAACAAAATGATGGGAGAGGAATGCTATTGATCCCAAAGAAAATCTTATATTATTTTGTAAGCCTTACAATCGATTTCTAAAAATATGTTTCTCCTAAGTGAAGCTTGACTGGGTATATCATCTCACTGTCTCAGTTAGAAAGGTCTATGTGGTCAATAAAACCTCTTTGGAGTTTGTCCTAGTTAATTTGGGCTGTTATAACAAACTGCCATAGATGGACGGCTTAAATAACAAACATTTATTTCTCACAGTTTGGGAGTCTGGGAAATCCAAGATTAAGGGACTGCATACCCAGTGTCTGGTGAGAGCCTGCTTCCTGGTTTACAGATGGTCATCTCCTTAGGTGGAGGGCAGAGCAAGGAAGCAAGCTTCTGTGCCTTTTCTCATGAGGGCTCTAACCACATTGATGAGGGCTCCACTCTCATGACCTAATCACCTCCCTAAGGTCTGACCTCGCTGCACCATCATATTGGGGGTTAAGACTTGAGGGTGTGAAAACTGTGGACACACAAACATTCAGTCCACAATAATCTTAGAGTGAAATTGACTCTCCCATCACCTAACCTTGTTTGGGGGGGGTTGGTGAGAAGGGTTCCTAAGACTGAGCAACCAAAAGGTCTAAAAAGGGGGATGGTTTAATATATAGTATTATAATCATTCCCTAAGAATTTCCTTAGATTTTGGTTATTTCGCATATCCATTTAGTACTCCATACAGAAGATGATAACACTTTTGACAAACAACCCGGTTTAGATTTTAAGGTGACCACATTTTTTCTTACTAAAACTTTTATTCTTTCTTGATCATAAAAGCAATTTATATTGATTATGAAAAATAAGAAAAAAACACAAAGAAAAAATTTATGTGAAATCCAAATCAGAAATATTGTATTAACATTTTGGCATGTATCATTCTCTCCTTTTGCTGCTAGTGTGTTGCATTTCTGTGTATGTGTATATGTATGAGCATACAACAAATACATTGATGGTCACTTTTTGATTATAGAAACTCATGAGCAAAGAATAAAACCAGTTTCTTCTGAAGATTTATATAGACTAAATTGGGTTTAAATGTATTGAGAGCAAAATGTGATAATATAGGAAACAATTCACTTTGATGATAGAAATGCCTAAAAGAAAAAAAAGAGAGAAATGCCTAAAAGGCACAGATCATCCAGTCGTTCCGTCATTCCAATTGAGCATTGTTCATGCCATCACACCCCTACCTTTGTCTTCAAACTATTTCCTACATTGAACAAGGAATACGGTTCATGTATAAATTATGTGTACACCTATAGTCCTGTAGGCAATGCTTTTTTAAATAATGTGTCTTCATTTAAGTCTCATAACATTTTGCTTAAACTGTTGAAGTTTCTAGGCTGTAATTATCTTAAAACATGAGTTATGTTTCTGTCTTCAATTGATTAATCCCTCCCTAAGTTGCAAAAAGGTCTGATGAACACTATTAAGCTAAATTTATGATTTTCTTCCCTTCAAAAAGCAAGCAGAGTGTGGGGTTGTCCCTCCTCTGTGCTTCCATAGTACCTTCTATAATCCTTCATTTTAGCACTTACCTCACTGTGCTATAATTATTTGCTTGCATTTGTCTCTCCCATTAAATAATGATCCCATTAAAGCAACGCTTATTTCTTATTCCACCCTAAATTCCTGGCACCTAGCAAAATTCTTGGCATACGGAGACTTCAGGAAATAATTGTTAAATGAATGAAACCATCAGATCTCTTATATCACTGTCACCGGTTTTAATGGCACAATTTGTATATAGCAATGTTGACAGAATGGCCTGCTTTTAATAAGTTATCTTTGAGATTTCACAGCTGCTATACACACATTGAATCATCCTTAGGTTTAGCAAGCCCTATATAAATATACAAATCATTAAAGAATTCAACATGGTAATTGTGAATAATACATTTATAGTTACTAATTGGGTTCTGATTCTGTCTTTCAACATCCAAAGAGAAAGGACCAGTAAACATTTCACAGTATATATATGTATCAAATCAACAGGTTGTACACCTAAACTTAGACAGTGTTGTATGTCAATTATGTTCCAATAAAGATGAAAAAAAGACATCAAAAAAAAGAAGAAATAGGACCAGAACATTTTCACACAATACTCTGAAGGTCACATAAGACCTTATGCATTGAGATTCAGAAAATCTCTACATTTAAAAAACTGTAATGGAACAGGATGGTCACTATTATGTGGAGAATCTCTGTTCTCTAGAAAAATATAAACAATTTTTTAAACTTTAAAACATACTTATTGATTTAATTGACCTGCTTTAAATAACAGTGCCTATATAAGTCATGCTAATTAAGAACTAGAATAGTGGTTTGTCCATATTTCTATTAGAATATATAGAGTATTTTAATTGTTGGCCTCATCTATTCTGCCAATGCTCAGAGTATTTTTAAACCCTCTACTAAAGCTATCAGACTGTGTATTATATCCTATTGGTTACCTACAATGGTGGCAACTTAATTCATAGTTCTCAGAATTATAATATTGTGTGTTTTTCATCCTAGGGAACCTAGCTAAACTTAACAGCAGTCTGGAAATAGCCTGCAGCATTTTAAGACTATGCATGGCAAAAATATGTGTGATTTTTCAAAATGTGGGAAGGCTTGGCCCCGGGGGTGTTTTATGATGACATTGTGTGAAAGGCTAGTGATAGGTAAATCAGGTGCTTTAAGTTAGTGAAAGCAGTTTAGTTCTAGAGTTAAAGTTGGAAAATATAGGTGAGTTAAATGTATAGAACGAAACTATGTGAGTCCAATTCAGGCTTAATTTAAAATCATTAACACTGAATCAGATGTGAAGCAATCAAAAATAGGAAGCAAAAATAATACATAATTTTCGAAGTCAGATAGGTTTGGAGGTGACCACTGAAGCTCCAGAAAATAATTCAGTTTACTACTGCCTTCTGTAGCTTGGGATATGTGAAAGAAGAAACCCAGCCTGAAGGAAGGTGTTGGAAAGAGCCAGCCAAAGTGAACTCTAAGCTAACAGCAGATGCTGACAGCAAAGCATGTCAATCAAGATGGAGACCCCCTACATAACTCCTCAGAGAGTCAAACTCATAAATTTAGTTACCCAATTGACATGTTTATTTGAAAGCTATATAAACATTTTAAACTTTATTTTTGCCTTCAAAACCCTCAGTTTTCCCTCTCCTAGTTAAAGGAACCAATATCTGCTGTCCCTCTCAAGCCAGAGATTTAGCAATCATCCTTGATTCCTCTGTCTCATTCAATTCCACATCCAATTCCTGTCACTGGTACTCCTAAAACATGTCTCAAACGCATCATCCTCTCTTGGCTTCATAGGACTCCAGTCTTGCCACCTGCGTCCATCTCACCTCTACCACCTAGATGGTCTCTCTGTTTCCACCATGAATCCCTCTCATTTTTTCCTCGAAAGGAAAGCCAGAAGAGTTTGTACTAGCATAAATCCACTCCTCTCTCTCCCCTGCTTAAATCAGTTGGATATCTTCCAAATGAAATCTGAATAAAACCCTCACCCTGTGTGACCTGGTTCTTAGTTATCTCTGAAAATTTTGTTTGTGACATTTCTTCCTCAACAAATCTCCATTTATATTGGTCTGTTTTCAAATTCTTAAACATGACAATCCTTATCCTCTATGGTATTTTTTGAGATACATCACATATAAAATTTACTATTTTAAAATGTGTACTTCAGTGATTTTTTTTAAAAAAGATTTTATTTATTTATTTATTTATTTATTTATTTATTTATTTATTGAGAGAGAGAGAGTTTGGGGTGGGGGGAGGGACAGAGGGAGGGAGAGAGAGAGAAAATCCCAAGCAGGCTCCATGCTCAGGCTGGAGCCCGAAGCGGGGCTCCATCTCATGACCCTGAGATCATGACCTGAAGTGTCAGACATACAACTGACTGAGCCACCCAGGCACCCCTACTTCAGTGATTTTTAACATGTTCCCAAAGTGTGCAACCATTACCACTATCTAATTGGAGAATATTTTTAGCATCAGTGACAAATCCTGTACTCATTAGCAATCCCTCTTTATTACTCACTACTCCCAGCCCCTGGCAACCACTGATTTAGTTTCTGTCTTTGTAGACTTGCCTGTCCTGGACATTTCATATAAATGGGATCATGCAATGTATGGCTTATTATATTTCACTTCTTTTACTTGGCCTACTGTTTTTAATGTTCTTCTGTGTTAAGTATATTCGTTTTTCATTCCTTTTCATAGCTGAATAACATTCCATTGTGTAGACAGATATACCATATTTGTCTATCCATTCGTTAAGTGATGGAAATTTGGGTTGTGTCTACTTTTAGGCTATTATGAATAATGCTTCTAAATGCTTCTAAAACATTCACGTTACATGTCTTTGTGTGGGCATATGTTTTCAATTCTCTGTTCCATCCTGTTTGAAATTGCTGTTTCATATGGGAAACCTATGTTTAGCCCTTTGAACTCCATATTAGGTATTTCCACACCGGCAGCACCATTTTATATCCCATTAGTAGTGAATCAAGGTTCCAGTTTCTTCAAGTCCTCATCAACCCTTGCTATCCCCCATTAGTAGAGGTGGTAGATATACTGGTGGTAGGGTAGAATCATCATTGTTATTATTATTGCTATCCTAGCTTCTGTGAAGTGGCATCTCATGCTTGATTTGCATTTCAGTAAACACTGAGAGTAGCTTTTCATATATTTATTGGCTATTTGTATATCTTTCCCAAAGAATACTTATTCAGATTGTTTGCCCATTTGTTAATAATAATAAAGCAATAATAATAAGTAAAATTGTGTTCCTCAGTTCCGTTAACCACAAGTTTTCAAACTGGAGCAGGGGGGCATGGTAACCTGTGGTTTTCAGCCAAGTCAGGCAGAAGTGAGGTTAGCCTGAGCACCTTCACTACATGCATTTGGTGTCTGAAGTGGGGGACAATCTTGTGGGACTGAGCCCTTAACTTGTTGGAGTCTGTGCTAGCTCCAGGTAGTTATAATTCAATTTAGAATTGAACTATAAGACACCCAATTGGGTCCCCAGAAGAGTAGAGCATTGGTTGTTGTGAGAAAAAACCCCATTCATTTGGTGGCAAAGATATTCCATAGGTAGAGTAAGAATTGTCTTTTATACACACACACGCACACGCACGCACATGCACACACACATACATGACATACCAGTCTGGCTATAAACTAGGCCAAAAAGAAACTATAAAATAGGAGTTGAAGACAGTTTTGAGCAGTGGCAAAATCCTTGGTCTTTCTACATTATATGGCCAATTTAACCATCTGAATGGTCCAATATTCAATTTAATGGAGTAGTAAAGTCATTCATGTTTATTACAACAACACATAGAATCCCAGGATACAGAAAAAAAAAAATAAAAATTTTCTGATTTATAAATACTTTAAAAATTAAAGCACTGTCCCAAAGAATCAAATTAATTCAAAGAAATTAGCAATATGGGCTTGTTGTTATTATTAGAATGTTCATTCATTAGGAGACCTAATAAGGTCCTTTTTATTAAACTTTACTTACTCTACTTTCTATTGCATTGAAGTCACAGTGATTATATGGTATAGATTTAGCATAGCAAACCAAATAATAGGTTTCAAGTCAATAATCCAAATAAAACATTTAAATGTAAACTTGTGGGTAGAATAAATATGAAGGAAGCCTATAGTATATCTCTATCACTTTATCGCAAAAAGCATAAGTCTTCATTTGACACATTTTACTGATTTTAGAAGGTAGTTCTATGTTTAAGCTTCCCCTCTGTGAGCAGTGGATTTAATAGGAATCCCCCTTCCTGTGCACAACTTTACAGAGCAGGAAGTGAAGCTATTCCGGAGGGAGCAATCCTGTTGTCAAAGGTGAGGACTTGGGACAAGGAGACAAAAAAGTGTGAGTCCACTGTCTATAAACAATAACAACTACTACAACACAATTAAGAAAATTCCAGTGTGTTTTGAAAAGACTTCCCAGGAGAATTGTCTCATTAGAAGGTGAATTAATGATGTGTTGGTCTAAATTCTGGCTTTCAAAAAAATCCTCCTCTTTCGCCAGAGTGTCTGCTCTCTTCAGAGATCAATCACCACCTGGCCATATTTTTGCCAAGTTGATGAATTATAGAGGTTTTCTTTCCTGACCTCTGTGGCTGATACTCTGTGAAGAGAGATATCCCAGGGGTAAGGAACAAGCTGCAAATGAACCAATCCAGGGTTTAACATTTTAGTAGAATAAACAGTTAAGCAAGCAAATAATTTTCATAAACTAATATAGCAAATATTTACTAGAGTTTATCATTTGAACAAAATGGCAATCTGCCTGTGCCAAAAATCTAATTGATTAATAATTCTCCATTCTGCAGTTAATTCAATGATATCATGCTCCTAATTCAAGTTTGTTAAAGAATATATTTTTATTTTTATGAACCTTGGTATATATAATTGCCCTGTTTTTCAATTTTACTTTTCCAAATACAATGAACCTCACTAAGTAAAAATTGCCAGAAGATATGTAATGCTGATGCTCATCACTGAGAAGATGAAGAACTACATGGGTTGACAAGTCCTTAATTATATTGATGAATAAAATAAACAACTTTTTAAACTAATTAATTTTGCTTTTATGTTGCAGAAAGTAATTCTAACTTTTGTTACATTTACTTTAATGCCCAGGGCACTTGGCATAGCTAAAAATAAAGAATATATCATTGCTGATCAGAATGATAAACCTGCTCTTACCTTTCAACTAATTTTTAGAGAATATTAATTAGATAACTTGTTGCAAAAATACTTAATGAGTTCTCATGTGAAGTGGAAATCCTAAGTACCTTCCTTTTGTGCCTTAATACAGACTTGATTAGTAGCTCCAGGATAATTATGTCTCAAAGCACTAAAGCAAGTATATTGGAAAAAGGCACATTTAAGATTGTAACTAATAAGGAATTACATATGATAAAAAATTTTAAAATAATGTATTAGGAATATTGCAGTTTTGCCAAATTATGCAGATAAACTCTATATGAATTCTTAATATATTTTCTTTTGATTTTGGAAATGATTTAATATAGTACTTATATGTACTTTTGCTGTATATCAAATGCCAATTTATTTGATGCAATTTATAAATAGATACAAATATACCACTTATAGCATATATCTACTAACTGAAAAGCACTTTTTAGTACCTGGCATGTACTATCTACTTTTCAAAGTCTGGTTCATCAAGAGCCTGTCATGCCAATGAATTCCTACCTCCAATTTTCAGTTTTCTCCAGCACACCTAATTAAAACCAACAGTTCCATTTTGTGTATACTGCTACTATTATTCCATGAGGTGTTTAGATATGTACCTTTACAGATGGCTACAAGGCAGGGTTTACAGCAGGAACATAATCTTCCTCTCATCAGGAGATCCAAAAGCTAAACAGGTACAGAGCTTCTTTTGCCTCCTCAGCCACGCAAACTGTGTACAAAACAAATGAAGCAAGCGTAACATCAGTCTGATGTTCTGTTTCTCCGGAAAGAATTCACATTTGCATATGTTGGTCACCTAGGCGTTATGCAGTGGCAATCCTAGATCACTTTAATCCAGTCAGAAACTGATTTGCACCACGTATTTAAGTCCCTGACAGTACTGGTGTATTTAATGTTTACTGTTACTCTTAGGATTTACTTCCTTAGAGTTCTGCTCTCCTTAGTGAGCCCTACATCCCATGATAAGGATAATTATGGATCTCACTTGGCTGTATATTGTTCCTGTTAGTTCTTTCTAAGCATATTTTTATTTAAGTTCATTGGAATGTTATCCGTAGAAATCTGTATAAGCTGTTTTGTCAAGATAGCATTTATATTAATGTATTCCATATTATCTTTAAACACTAACAAATTATGATCCCTCAAAAACAGACTTTTCAGAGCACAGAGATATTTCTAAACTGGATAGTATATGTCTGTGGAACACTAAATTTTAACACTAAATTCTCAAGGGAGATTTTTTTGTTTTGTTTTTCTCTTCAGCATCAAGCATCTATAGGATGACTCACAGTTTATGAGTTTTAATGAATTTTCCAAGAAATACGATACTTAAATCAGATACTTGAACACAGGGATTTGACTTGAATAGAATCTATTATTACATGAACAAAATCATAAAGTCATATGGAGGGAAGTGGACCCAGAAGGAATTACCAGGGTGCCTTTAATAATGGAGTGGTAAAGTAGAAATTAACCAGCTTCTGCTGCTTAGAAGATAATAAAATAGAAAGGTGTCTGAGTGAAGTTCTAGTTCCTCAACTGGTTTTCTTGTCTTGTGCTAGCATGAAGGTTATAGTTCAATTTGGTCTGGCTATTCTTGTTTTTAAGTACAGAGCAAATGTTCTTATTAAATATATGTAATATGTTGAAAAGGGTATAATACCAGCAATTTGTAAAAGCAGAAATATAAAATTTAAGGAGTATTTATGTTGTGAATCAATTTGGGCAACTATCACTAGAATGCTAGTATTAGTTCCTTTCGATTCAGGTGTTTATTTCCTCATACTTGAGACACTAAATGACTAGGGTAATAAAATCTGTGGAACTGTGAGCCACAGCTGTGCGTAGTAAGTACTGCCACTCAATGACTGGTTCTTGTTATCTCACCAAACATGTAATTTCCATGTGGAGTCCTTTCTTGTCTATCATAGCATAAGTGTAAGATTTTAAATATACTATCTTTTAAACAACATACGGCATCTCTTTGTGTATTAACATATTAAGAATATAACATATGGCAATCGTCTTAGCAGTTGGTCAGCCTTATAGATAGCCATGTCTGTCCAGTTTTGTTTTTCCTTTCATTGTTTCTATATTCTTTCTTTCTCCTCTTCTACTAATTTTCCTCATTTCTGAGAGTAGATGATACAAATAGGAAAAGGAACCATTTTTGTCTGAATTATTTGTAGCCTCAAGCAAATGTTCGTGTCTCGTTGAACTACTAAGTAACCGAAAAGATTATATGGAAAATTATTTGGTTTCCTTTTTCATTAGTTTTTGTCTTGTTTTGTTTTCCTTCTTAGAATATGGTGGGTATGTCAACAAAGTGATTAACAAGATGATTTGCCTAGCCTCAGATTACCACCTATCCATGCCCCAAAATGCTCCAGAAACAAACAAAACTGAGCTTATTAAAATGTGGATGTAAAGGAGATCACCACCTTGGGAATGTCCCAGGATTTTGTGTCTAAGATTGTGATTTTCTGGTGAAATTTGCGAAAGAGAGAGATGATTGAAATTGGGCATAGTTTAGTGCATAAAATTTTGGATTGCTGTACACAGTAAAGTGTGATTATTGAAGAAGTCTTGATAAACAATCTGTTATTTTTGATAAATAAACTATTTAAGTCGGTCCATTGTCTTATCTTACAGGAGCAAATATTATTCAGCTCTATTTGCCTGCTGTCAGTACTACTTTAGCATGGGATGAGGAAATCATACCTGTTTCTAGAAATATGTAACATAAGGAAAAGAAAATATGTTTGGTCTCAGTATTGGTTAATATTGTTGTATGCATCAGTACTAAGGACCTTCATCTTCTTTGCCCTTGCTTCAAGGAACCAACAGAAAGAACCTACTTTATTTTTTAACCTTCTGATCTTTTTCTTTGTCCTGTTCTAAAATTATTCTAAAAACCTGTCTGTTCAGAATTCTCACCTAATTAACCCAACTAAAATCATACTTCTACTACTGAGTTTCCCCTTAGCACTTATAATGCAGTTCATACTGCATTGTTTTGTTCATATTTAGTTCTGCTCAAGTAAATTACATGAAGTCTCTGCCACACAGGCCAGTTTTTGCACCACAGCATAGTTTCATTCCGTTCCAGGCTTCCCGACAGTCTCTCATTATGCCTTCATTCAGTCTCCCTTCAGCAACTATTTGCATCATTTTTATTATATGTCTGCTGTAATTTTGCATATATTCAGCTCCCCTCAGAACAAGAATAGAGAATTTACACACAAATGCTAGACTTATCCGTGTTGTCTCCTTCCACACTGAAACAGAGACTCCATGTATACCCACAGCTGTCAACATAGAAACTGTTTCCAAGATTTTAGTTACAATACTCAAAAAGAGCATAAAATGAGAATTACTCCATTTAACTGTTTTCTTTCTTAAAAATAAGATAGATAATTCTTACTTTCTGGAATTAATTTTTTCTTATTTCCCAACTTTTTTGTAAAGGATTATATTTTCAAAACTTATTAGAAACTTATGTTTGTGAAAGTAAAGCATTGTTTTTAAAGAAAAATTAAAATTAGTCCTATGTTTTATATTTAGATTTTCAGAAAACAAGAATAGTATCTGTTTGTCCTACATTTTTCTTTGTTCTCATCCCCCTCCATACTTGTATGGTTACTGTAGAAACTTGATAAAGTTTTTGGGGTTTTTCTTTTTCTATAAGTAGCTTGTTATGTCCTTGGATTATAATTTTAAAAGTAGACATGTGATACATTTATTTTCTCTTTATTAAAAGTCCAAATTAAATTAATCTGTATTCCTTGGACTTTGGTTGGTTTTTCTCTTTCCTGTGAAAAAGAAAATCTCCACATGTGTCCTAATTTATTATAAATAGATCAAAATTGATTTTTTTATTTGTAGGTTTAAATGTTATTTTGTTAAAGTTTAATTTGTAATTAAAAGTAATAGTACACACTTGATCATGACAGCATAATTATATCATAAATGCTTATATTTACTAAAGAAAAATACAAAATTGTATTGGATGTGCATTTCTTATAGAGATGAGTGGTGATTTTTGAAACTGAGTTTAAATATCTTTGATAAATATAATTTCTTTTAAGACTGCAAAGAAATTTTTTTGAGTATAGTTGGCACATGATGTTACATTCATTTCAGGTATACAACTTGTGATTCAACACTTCTATATGTTATGTTATGAATTACATGAATATATTTTTAATTTTAATTCTGGGATAGTTACCATACAGTGTTGTATTAGTTTCAGGTGTACAATATAGCAATTCGACAATTCCATATATTACTCAGTGCTCATCAAGATAAGTGCACTCTTAATCCCCTTCACCTATTTCACCCATGCACCTGCCCCCTCTGATAACCCTCTGTTTGTTCTCTATACTTGAGTCTATTTTTTGTTTTGTCTTTTTTTCCTTTGTTCATTTGTTTTATTTCTTAAATTCCACATATGAATAAAATCCTATGGTACTTGTCTTTCTTTGACTGGCTTATTTTGCTTAGTATTATACTCTCTAGGTCCATCCACGTTGTTGCAAATGGTAAGTTTTCATTCTTTTTTCATGGCTGAATAACATTCCATTTTTTTTTAAAGATTTTATTTATTTATCAGAGAGACAGACAGACAGAGGCAGGCAGAGGGAGAAGCAGGCTCCCTGCTGAGCAAGGAGCCCGATGTGGGACTCGATCCCAGGACCCTGGAATCATGACCTGAGCCGAAGGCAGAGGCTTAACCAACTGAGCCACCCAGGCGTCCCAACATTCCATTATTTATACCATTATACATACCACATCTTCTTTATCCATTCATCTATCAACAGACACTTAGGCTGCTTCCATAATTGGCTATTGTAAATAATGCTGTAATAAACATAAGAGTGCATATGTTCCTTTGAATTAGTGTTTTTGTATTCATTGGGTAAATACCCAGTAGTGTGATTACTGCATCATACGGTAGTTCTGTTTTTAATTTTTTGAGAAACCTTCACACTGTTTTCCACAGCAGCTGCACCAGTGTGCATTCCCACCAACAGTGCATGAGGGTTCTTTTTTCTCCACATCCTTGCCAACACTTGCTTCTTGTGTTTTCAATTTTATCCATCCCGACAGGTATGAGGTGATATCTCATTATAGTGATCAGCAATGCTAGGGCTGGCATAGCAGGCTAATGAATCAAGTGGCCCTGTGACAGAAGGCTGTGCATGGGCCCAATAGTATGAATTGTCACTTACCGAGGGTGATCTAGTTTTCCATGCTTGCAGAATATTGCCTGTAAGGTAGGACTTTATGTGTGATTGGCATATAAATATGCACTCATATTTGTTAAATAAGTCAATGAAGATCAAAATATATAATTGATGTTACCAGTTCTGAAGACAAATGAAGATGCCTATAGGAAAAAAAAATAGTTAATTGAAATATGAATCATGTATTCAAGGCATTAAACTGGCTCAAAAAGTTTTGAGCATGTGATGGTTGAGTCGTCTTGGTTTTGTAATTACCACTTGTGTAATGTTTATGAGTCTGTTGTATTTTAAGACTTGAGGATGTATTGTAACATACATGATATACTTCTCAGTCCTCTAGTTCTGAATTATAGAGTATGTTTCTCAAAAAATTCACAGGGAGAAAACTATGTGAATAAGAGGGAATTCATAGTTTTTGTTTCTTCAGGAATAAGGGACAGATCTATTTGGTCTAAAGCAAATTCAAAAATTCTAAATTTTCAGTGTCACCTTGAATTAAAGAATATTGACTAGACTTACCATGGGGGTTGTTTCACAATGTACAAAAATGTCAAATCACTATGATGTATAGCTACAACTAATAGGATGTGGTATGTTAATTGTACTTCAGTTAAAAAAAAAAAAGAATTTCAAGGATCCTAAGATAGAGACAGCTCCTAAATATATTGTTTCTTCTTACAAAAACAACATTTCTTCTTCTAGACACTTTAGAAATTGTAAATAAACAGTAACAGAAGCAATAATAACAGCTAATATTTAAACAGTACTTACTATATGCCAGGTATTGTGCATGTATTATTGCAATCAATCCTCATAATGCACTTGCGATATGTGCCCTATTATTATTATTCTTTTACTTATGGTAAATGAGGAATGGAGGTTTTAAACACCCTGCCTAAGGTCAAATACCTCCATCCAGTGTAAATTTCTAAACTTTTACTAAACATTGAAGAAGATAATTGTTTATAGAATTTTTTTTAAGTTTTTCCAACATTATATTTTTGACACTAAGAAATAATTTCTACACATAATAAGATTTAATGTTGCTAATAAAATGCCTCTTAAATCTGTTTTTTTAATAGACCCAGGAATTTATTTTTTAAATGTGTAGAATATATTTTTATGTGTCTTTGAAATATATACATTTGAGTCCACAGATAATTTCTTCAGATGCTATGTGAAAATTAAATTAGACAATTATTAGAGCACCAAGGAAACCTCAAAGGCACAAAATTATGAAAGATTACTTGAGAGTTATAAAAAACTAAATTTCTTCTTGATATCAATACTGACATGAAATAAATAACTGGTAGATAAATATAATAGAATTAAATGGATCATTGAAATAATACTCCAGTGAATGACTCAGATCAACCCCCAAGATCTTGTTTATCTAGAATGATTTATAGATTCAGTATAGCTGATCATTTGACCAGGTTTGCTCCTGATCTTGCTTTTTTGGAGCAAATTAACGATGAGGATGTGGCTTTTGTGATTTTATTTTTCACAAGCTAATATTGAAACCTCATTTTTTTTCTGGTTTATACTTATGTGTCCTTAGGTTGGTTGACACTTTCTGTACCCCTTAACTTAGAAGGTACTCATCATTAGAATCAAGGAGAATTCTGAACAAAAAGTGTCTTCCTAGATTACCTGACTGAGGCTTTCTATTAGATGAGAAAACTGACATTCAGTAACATATTTAAGATCTGTCAAAGAATATGTGATGCACTCAAATCAGGTAATTTGAGGGGAATTTAGTAAAGGGTTCATTTTCAAAGATAAAGGTAGAAACTACAAGAAATAATAAGGACCCTTAAGGCTTACTACAGAAAGAAACAGTTTCTATCCTAGACCAAAGAAATCAAAGGAGAAGCTCAGATTACCAGAATCTGGAAAGATAGCTCTGTGGACTGAGCCACCTGAAGAAATTATGGCCCTTTATTGAGGGATGCAGACAAATCCCAACAATATGACTAAGAGGAAGTTCACAGAATTAAAATTCTGACTTCACTCTTTATACAGTTTTGAAACTCTTATGACTCCTCCCATTGGCTGAATCCACTTAGGATTCTGTCCCAAAGCCAGGCAACCAGGGAATCTGTTGATGTAGTCTATATTGGTAAAGTCCTGATCGATGGAGCACTCTGAAGAAGTAGAGTAGATTTTGAGTTAGCAAAATAAAAATCATGAGAACAAGCATCTGGATGAAATATGCATAGAAGATACAAATTTGTCTGACTTTTAAGATCATACATATGAGGGAAAAAAGTATTTTTCTTGCATGGAAAAAATACTGATTACTCTCCTGGCACTTTTTTAGACACTGAGGTCATCGTAATGAGAAAGACAAACTTCGTATCCTCATGAAACTTAGATTGGAATGAAAAGAATAAAGAAAATGGTAGACAAATGCATAAAATGATTATAATCTTAATAAATGCTCTGCAGGAAAGAAGTACCTGAGGGAAAAAGAGAATAATAAATATATATGGATGGAGTAAAGTAATGATTATGTCTATTTCAGAGATGTGGAAATTTAGAGATTATCATTATGCAAGTTGGCATATTTTAATGATATATATAGAAGACCTAAATTTTCTGTGTTCCCACCCAGTTTTATTTTTTTTTCCTATTCCCTGTCAGGGAAGACAGTACTTTAAAATATTAATCCTATGTTTCTTCCAAACCCATAATTCTTTGTACAATTGGTACTTCCACTATTTAGTGAACAAAGCTCCCTATGCTTGTTGCCTCAGGAAAGAGGTGATGAAGTAGAAAGCAAAGAACTTTTATGGCTCTCAAATAGTTTGGCATTATGGAGATTCAGTATATAAAACAATCACTGTGAGTAATGACAAAGTATCTTACTGAGACTAGAAAACTTGCCAAATGTGAAAAGGTGGAGATGGAAAGGATATGTCTTGAGCAGAAAAGGAAAAAACAAAAATCAATAGACAGGACTTTTCAGATCAAATCAGACAAATTTGGATATGAGAGCATAATAATGTGCAGCCGCTTTCCATGAAGAACCAGAATATGAGGGAAAAAAAAAAAAAAACAGGACAGGGACACCTGGGTGGCTCAGTCAGCTGAACGTTCTACTCCTGGTTTCAGCTCAGGTCATGGTCTCAGGGTCCTGAGATTGAGCCCCACATGCGCTCTGTGCTCTTCAGGGAGTCTGCTTGGGATGCTCTCTCCCTCTCCCTCTGCCCCTCACCCCACTCACTCTCTCTCTCTCTCTCTCTCTCTCAAAATAAATAGAAACAGGACAAAAATTACTGCCTAGTATATTCAGTTAGAAGTTTCAGGAATAATTTTCTAAAATCACAGGAGATAAAAGAGCAGTAGAGTAATTTTCACTTACACAGAGGTAGTGAAAGGTCTTACTTAGCAACATGAGGGTGCATCATAGGATTTCCTTTGGTTCCAGAGTAGCCAAGGCTACTCTACTCTAGATAGGAACAAAGAATGGAATCGTAAAACTCAAAAGAGAAAACACACAAAACCAACAAGACAAAGTACATCTCCGTCAATGCCAGTGTCTTTGAATGATGCCAGGCACCATATGAAACCCTCTCCCACTTGACTCAACACTTAACTTCTCAGAATTTTGATGCAATAACAGAGTAGTTTCTGCAACCTTGGCAGAATAAGATTTATAAGAGAAATTAGGAATCTTCATGGGGAAAAAAGAAGAACAAAATATTCTTTGCATTTCTGATCTCACAGAATAAAATTCAAAACGATGTTATATTCAACTTCAAGATTTTTAAATGTTTGGATTACATATTCTTTTTCTTTGGGCAGTCATCCATATTAAAGTGATTCATTAGGTCTTAAGCTTTTATAGTTTTTGTTTTATTTCAGAAAAATGTAAACCATTAATTCTTTTATTCAAAGCCTGGCATGAGGAGAGCATTTGCATTTTTTGTGTTATATACGCTGGAATTTATTCAAACTAACCTCATTTTTTCTTATCTGTATGAGGAAGAGAATACCATTTACCCTCTAGCGATATTTTCTGACATAAAAATAGTGTAGAGAAAGGTTCCACAGAGTATATGTTTAATAAACAGCTGTGTAATCTTCCTTTTAAAGTTGTTAGGTGAGTCTATAATTCCTTGAGGATTTGATAAACTTGATGTTCACACTTGACTGATTTTTTTTTTCAAAATTATCTATTTCTTTACCATTCTCTTTATGGTAGTAAGCTGTCATTTGGGAATAAAACATTACTATGTTGGAAATGATAGTGTTTTCAGACTCAGGGAGTATTGCAGTTGCTTTTGCTAAGTCACATGTGCTATAAATCTGGGAAGAATTCTATAATCACAGAGTAAGTATCCATTACATGATAGGCAGAGCTTATAGTTGTCAAAATGAAAAAGAAAACATACACACACACACACACACACACACACACATACACACATACACATGAGAACCAAAGAAAAAATTTATAACTGGAAGGAAGATGAGGGCTGATGTTAGTCCTTAATTTATTCCCATTCTTTTCATGGTTCCCTTCAACTCTGATAATGATATTCAAATGGTTTAATTCTATCCAATAATAGAAACAATAAGTAAAACCATGACCCACCTTCAAACTCACACATAAGAACATGTGGAAATTGTATAAAATAGAAAGGGAATCATTTAGACTATCTCTGTTTTCCTACTTGAACTGTGTGCTATCATGCCTTTGGCTACTATAAGTACATATTCATTTGTACACAGATCACAATTTTAAAAGCATCAATAGCTAAAATCTCTAGCTAAGAACAGGTGGGAAGTCAATTTAAATGCAAAACTGAATAATTGGAGTGGATAGAAAAAATTTGATGTTAAATGACAATGCTAATTCAGATAGCATCCACAAATAAAAGAGCTATATTCCTAATAAAATCTATTAATTTTTAAAGATTTATTTATTTATTTTAGAGAGAGCAAGCGAGCACTGGGGTAGGGACAGAGGGAGAGGGAGAGAGAGTCTTAAGCAGACTCTGTGCTGAGCAGAGCCCTCTGAGATCATGACCTGAGCTTTAACCAAGAGTTGGATGCTTAACCAACTGGAAAGATATAATATTTACATTGAAATATTAGTTAAATATTATTTATTATATTTTAAATATAATTATTATATTTAATTGTTAATATATTTTGAATCAATATTAATTAAAATTATGATAAATATTCAATATTGTTCATATTATAGAAAAATAAATGACTTTTACAAATGATCTTGTGCTATGGGGGATAAAAAATGTAAATATAAGGAGAGGTAAGTGGCAAAAAACAAGTAAACATTAAAAGTGTAAGATTCAAAAATAAATATACAAATAAAACTGTAAGAAACTGTTAGAAAAGAGTGGTATAGAGAAATCACATTTAACCATTTTTTTAATTTGGAGGTTCAAAAACTGTCCATCTTAAGTTAAAGTTAAACATTTTAAGTTAAAGTATAATAAGAATGTCAAAATGGAGATGAATAAGTCAAAGTAGATGGAAGATTAGGGGACATATTGGTAGAACAGAAGCATGACAGGAACTAAAATATAAGGGAGGACTTGGTTTCATAAAAGTAGAATGAATCAAACAATTCTTTGTGTGTGTGTGTGTGTATTTTTTTTCTTTTGGAAATTAAACAATTCTTTATACCACTTAGTGGATACCATCAGTTCTACCAGTAAGATCAGTTATATCACCATAAAAAGAACTAACCTATTTTCGAATGTCTCTAAATAAACCAGAATTCTTAATAAACAGCAATAAATAAATAAGTGAATAAACAAACAAACCCTACAATATACAAAATAGTTCTGCCTTGTCAATAAATACAGAATTTGGTTCTTCTTCCATGTACATCTAAGCCCATCTTTCCAAAGGACCCAAACTACATGCGGATGCAAAGAAAATCATGTTTGGAATGTGAAGTTTGAAAAAGAAATAGGATATTTGAGTAATATAAATTCATTGATAAATATTACAATTTTTTTAAAATCAGAGATAGTGCTGATAATGCATTTGAAATCCTGTAACATATATTCAGAATATCTACTATAACTATGCCCCTGTCAAAGTATAGCTGCAAATCTAGCTCCTGTTTGGGTTAAAAAAGAGAGAAAGGAGAATTCAGGATATGCATGCTAGAGGCCAGAGAATCCATTGACAAGGCAAATAGTCCTATGCCTCAGTCTTAGTGAAACCTGAATGCATTATCCCTACAGATCTTAAGTCCTAAATGGTAGTTGGGTATTTTTCACTGATTTCAGGGAAAAAAAAATAAAAGCTTACAGGATCCCTGGGCTCTGGGGATAAGGACAAAAGTGGGGTTGCTCAGAGACTAGAGAGTCTAAATATTTATTACCTCAACTAAAAATATGCTTTGTGCTGCTAAAAATAATTTTGAAAGCCACTGACTTAGTTAAAATTAACAGTACAAATTCCCCATCATATTTCAGATAGACATAGAGATACATAGATATCATTTCTGAGATTTAATCACAGCTTGTGATCTAATACAGTTAAAAATGCTCTTGGCAGATTTTCTGCCTCTCACTTCTCATGGAATTGATGAAATACAGTGGAAGACCAGCTTCACTGATTACAAGCTGTGTGGTTGGACAAATCATGCCTATCTCACAGGAGCATTATTAACCACCTTTGTTTTCTGTTGCTGTTGTTAATTATTGGGGTGTGGTCTGAGTTTGCTCTAGCCAGTTTCTGGAAAACTCCCTTTATATCAAGAGTCTGCAGGGTGCCTGGGTGGCTTAGTCGTTAAGCGTCTGCCTTTGGCTCAGGTCATGATCCCAGGGTCCTGGGATCGAGTCCCACATCGGGCTCCCTGCTCGGCAAGAAGCCTGCTTCTCCCTCTCCCATTCTCCCTGCTTGTGTTCCTGCTCTCGCTATTTCTCTCTCTATCAAAAAAAAAAAAAAAAAAAAAAAACTAAGAGTCTGCACGTCAGAGCCCTCTTCTCTCTATTGGACTTCCCTGATGATTTTTGCCTAACTAGTTCTGATGGTTTACCTTTCTTCCTCTGGCATTTTGTTTCTTTCCCCCACGTTGTATGGTGCTATGGGCACCAAATCAGCCTTGAGTACTCACCCATCACCTTCTCATCACTGGGATTCATCTAGTTTTGGTCTGTATACATACTGAAACTGGGGTTCTGGGTCCAACCAGTCATTTAGGTGAATGAAGCCAGTATTAACTGTGATACACCCCCTGTAAAATGAAGGTTTTAATTCTAGCTGTTCATAAAGCTATCTGTTACAAAATTATTTATTTTAAAATGGTACTTTTAAACAAAATGCTCAATTGAATGAGAGGAGAATGATCTCTTCTTATTTGTGTCTGTGCATAAAAATTTTTAATTCTATCATGGCCATTCAATTACAGATTTCTCTTCTAACTAGGAAGATTAACCATCACCATCCTCTTCTTGTGTCCATGGGGTAGTAAAAGCATTATTTTGAAAAAAGAAAAAAGAAGCAGAGTCCTTTAAAAAATATTTTAAGCATTTTTTTGTACCGAGTTCCAATGAATTTGTTTTTATTGGGCTAAAATCCCAAGGAAACTGACTCTGAACACCTGATTACAATTTTGAGTCATTACAGCCCTTTGAAATTTAGATTCCAGAAAGGTAATATGTCATTATGCAGCTTTTAAAACACATTAAAATATTGCTTAGGTTGCCAATATTTCTCTTGCTTTTCAGTGCTTGCAGAAAAAATAAAATAAAAGTAGCATTATCAAGGTTTTTCTTCCTGTTTTTAAGTTGTTCTGTATTTACTTGGTAAAAACCTCACCAAAGCAAACAATTTCTTTCATCCATTTCAAACCATCCTCCAACTTTTTCATCAAATGGCAGTCTCACACAGCATCTCACTCAGCCTCTCTTTTTTTGGCTAAAGTGGTTCCACGTGGCAGCATAAAATACAGAGTTTAATTTAAAAGGAGGCAATAGAATATTGGCATCAGCCAATTGTTGATGTCAAGAGAGAAAATGCAATGAAAGTTTGCCTATTACTGAAGGAACCTAAAGGTGATTTGTGAATCCCATCCACTATCCAAAAAACATATAAATCCCAATGCCATTATCAACTCTAGTAAACAAGTTTCAAAGATTAGGTAAAGTCAGCACTTGAGCCCTCAAGGCTTAAAAAGACTTCTAGGTTGAACTAAAAACAAGGACAGAAAACCTGCTGAAAAAAGCAACACACAATCATTTATGTTTACCCTAAAAAGAGGTTAAAAATAATACATGTGTCACCAAATATGATTTTGTTCACCAAGTAAGATAATCCAGATCCATTTAGAAATATTTTTATGATAATATGATTACTGACATTTAAAAGAATGAAGAAGTAGAGTATTATGTTGCTAATTCAAATAATATAAATAAAACATGTCAGATAACAGTCTGGTACATAGCTTCTATGATGCCTTATGGGGTCTGCCCTGTACAAGAGCCCCTTAGGATATGTTCTTATACATAGATAGAAGGATCTGTAAAATTGCAACCATAATAGACTGGACTTGGTGTTGGCATTCTTAGTGCAGCCCATCTTTAATCATCTGGCCAACACCATATGATACAGCCTATTGGAATAGTTCCATGCAATATGGCCACTGCATAGTAGATGGTGATGAAGGAGGGAGTTTCTCTATTCTCAAAAAAAATGTCAGGTGATTTCAATGAACATTCAAATTAAGAATCACCAAAATATTGCTGTCTTATCAAAAGACATTTAAGAGCTAAAAGATGGTGCCTTCATTTTAGACTCTTACTTTGATTCTTTAGTCCTGGAGTCTTTATTGGCAGATTGGAGTAAAGCAAAGAAAACAAATATAAAGGCATTGTCCCCAAGGAACTTACATTCTAGTAGAGAAGATAAGTTACAAAAACAAGACTGTATTGAACATTTTAAAGTGTTCACTAGAAATAAGTGTAATTTTTTTTAATGTGAAAGTCAAAAAAGGAGGGAATAAATTGCTTTTGCCCTGTTAAATAAAGGAAGGCTTCATAAAGAAGTAACATCTGAGATAAATTTTGAAGGATAAATAACTTTTTACCAGATAGAGAAGAGAGAAAAAGAGCATACTACCTAACTCATGTAAATGCACATTTTTAAACACATAACAAAATTATTCTCTGCATTTGATTCAGAAGTTTTGAATGGCTGAAAGGAGATAGAAGGGAAGGGAAAAACCAAAGTTGGCAAATACTGTATATCACAATGGTTGAACTAAAATTGACTTTTCCAACCCTCAATTTTCTCATCTATGGAATAGGTACTATACTACTTGCAGCAAAAATTTCCTGCAAGAATTCATTGAGCTCCAAACATAGAGCCTCTCATATAGTAGGTACCCAATAAACAGCCGTCTCATTTCCCTTTCCCCATCAAAAAAGGTTGGGAAATACAGGGGAAAAAAAATTTGATGTAAGATCACACTTAATTATTAAAGAGTTTGGAGGAGCTGTGAAAGAAATGATTGAATAGAATGTTATCCTGTATCTTGTGCTACAAATCTATTGTTATTATTTTGCTACAAGGATGGTGAAAAATATGAATGTGTAAGTCCGGTGAAAATGCTAACGTGTGAATTGCTTATCTCTTAACAAGTAGGTGTTTTCTTTAATATGTTCTAAAAGGTACAATTTTCTGTAAGTGAATCTAATTTTCTATCAACTTTAGACTTTGATTATGAAATTATGACATGCTCTGATAAGCCAAAAGTTCCTTATATGTAAATATAAATATATTTAAAATGGCAGCAAATCTTCTTAAATCATGCTTTTTGAAGGGGATGATAACTTTCTGCTATATTTATATTAATCTGAAAATGTTTGCTTCCTTTAAGAGAGATTAATTCAAGTAAATTCAGTGTGTATTTACTGATTTCCTACTATGTACCAGTTACTTTAATAGCTTTAATACTTAAAAACCTAGATCAGATATGATTAAGAAATAGATATAATCTTAAGAAACTCATGCATAAAAAGAGAAAAATTCAGGTTTCCATGACTTATATTAATGTCAGAAGGATGTAAATGCTATAAATTGTCTACACCCAATAAATACTACGTGATGTTACATAATTGAATCTAAGAAAAGCTGTAAAATTATGCAAGTCATGATATTTAACAAGATTAATTTTAATCAATTTATATCTTTGTTTGAAACTGAAGAGCATAAAGCATATTTTCCCATTTGCTTTAGTAGAAATAAAACACAAGGAAGCTTGCGTAATATTTTTAAAGTAAAGCTACATTTTACACAAGTTAGTAATATTTTACATAGCATTAGAATCTAGATTTTTAGTTCAATATGTAAAGAGGGAGAGAGACAGGAGAAACAGACACAGAGAGAGACGTTAAAATGTCATGAAAACATACAAGATAGACATGTTCTCCTTTGCTTTCTTGCATAGTAATAAAATGCATTGGAGAGTAAATGACATTTGAACTGGATTTTGAATGATGAAAGATACAGGAATGGAGAAGATACCTTAAGCAGAGAAAACAAGTGCACTGAAGAAGAGGCACGGACCTGCATATCATCATCAGAGAATGGTGAGAAGTTCACCACTACTAGGACAGAGTGGAGAAGTGGCAGGATATAAAGATCAAAGTATAGGTTAGGCCAAATACTAAGGAGCCTTAAATACCAGCTGAAGGAGTTTAGATATTATCTTCTGTATAAGAGATTATGTCAGAGGTTTGTGGATACAGATGCAGTACGGTTAGATTTCTCTTTGAGAAATATAACGTTGACAACAATGAGAATGATGGATTCAAGTTGGCAAGAACAGTTAACAGGCTTATAGCAACATTCCAGGAGAAGAAATTAAGATGGATTAATCTAAAGAGTGACAGCAGTGAAGGGGCAAAGTTATCCACTGGGGTTTGAGTGACAGGGACCTCCTATAAAACAATTCTCTAATGGTGCTTTAAAAACAAGCTTATTCATAATAACTGATATGTTTATGGATTCTTAGAATCATATTTTAAGAAGAAATGTAAGAAGTACTTTGTTCAACTATCTCCCCAATATAAAATCTCCTCTAAAATAGCAAGACAAGCACTATTTTTCATTCCTTATCCACTTGTACCTCTCTATTGCCTGGGATAATATGCAATAATTCTGTCTTCTCATTTGTATTCCATGATGAACAACACATTATTTTCTATGTGTTTATTGTTTCCTTACTTTTTTTTTTTTAAGTAAACTCTACACCCAAGGTGGGGCTTGGACTCACAACCCTAAGATCAAGAGTCACGTGCTGTACTGACTGAGCCAGCCAGGCACCCCGGTTTCCTTTATTTTTATGGACTAAATTCTATCCATGTATTATATCTCTATGTCTCTTGGCTCTTTTCAAACTCCATTTATGTGTGCTAATTACAGTGGGCATTGAAATAGCGACCATCTCAGGTTATTTTTTAGTAAAATTCAAGATATCAAAAGAAAACAAAGCAGAATAAACATTCTAGTACAATTAGCCAATAGAAGTAAAAAATATAACCATATAAGACATAATTCAAGTGTGAAGTTGTTTTTAGGAAAAGAGCCATTGTATAATGAGTTTTAATCTATGCAATCTTAAATTGGATCAACATATGAATTTCCTTTCATACTAATAAGAAATTAGTTCAGGATGGGAAATTTTCCAAGTTGAATTGGTTTAATGAAGATGGACAGAGTAGGTCTCAACTCTGAGATTATAGTCAGCTAGATTTTTTGACACTAAGGCATCAATTTATTAATTACATTATAGATAAGATGTTAAAATCATCCACACTTAACATAGATTCTTTAGCCATGATTCATTAAGATAATTCTATAGTTAACTGGATTTCTAATGTGGCAAGCCTGTAATAAACCAAGTAAACGGCAGAAATGAGGATATTCTGTAACTTATTCTATAAACACAGTCATAGATGAAAGCCAAAAAGTAAATTCTTAACCTTTAATGACATGCTTTTCCACACTCTATTTCCACAATATTTTTCAATCACTATATCCTGTTAGAACCATCTGAAGTTATTTGTATTTGGCATGGGAGAACAACTTCAAGTGAAATGATATTTTGTTAATTTGATTATTTTGGGTTTTTTGTTTTTTGGTTTTTGGGTTTTTTTTTGGATAGCAGTTATTACAGAGATGATTTGGGCAGCTTAAGCAAACAAAAAAAAGGTAGAAAACAATATATATTATATTGTTGTTGTTGTTGTTGATACGATAAATAATGGAAAAACATGGAATGGTTTTAAGCCTGATTGAAATCATATTTGTAATTCTGGGAGATCACAGTATTGACAAATCTGAATTAGATGGGTTAGATTAAAATTATAGGGATAATTTAAGAGGCTATTTCAATGAAAGAAGCATGAGAGGATAAAGGACTGAACAATGTGGCACTAATAAGAATTATGAAAATAGGAAAATGGGGTACCTGGGTTGTGCAGTAGATTAAGTGTCTGACTCTTGGTTTCAGCTCAGGTCATGATCTCAGGGTTGTAAGATGGAGCTCCACATCAGGCTCCGCACTCAGTGCGGAGTCAGCTTGAGATTCTCTCTCCCTTTCCCTCTACCCCTCCCACTCGTGTTCTCTTTCTCTAAGGTGAATAAGTAAATAAACCTTTAAATAAAAGAAAATAGGAAAATATTTTCAATTTGGGAGATATTATCAATATAACTTGTTGATTATATGGGCCAAATAAGTTAAAGGCTAGCTTACATAACACCACCATTAACACCATTACAGGAGGTGATGCAGGTCTTGTGGAAACATAATTAGTATGTTACTTGCCTTTAAAAAATTCCAAAAAGAAGTATAAAAGTAAAAGACAGGAGATAATATTGGGTTTCATTACTCAAAATAATCTGTGGACCAGCAGCACTGGCATCTCCTGGGAATTGGAAAATATGAAAGACAATGAGGAGAGAATGAGGGTTTTAAAATTTATCTAATGGGAAGCTCACAGGAAGAAACAGAATGAATGAGAATATATTCAAAGATGTAATGATTATAAAGCTTCTACAATCTATCCAGGAATGTCAATGAATAGCAAGCAGAATAATACAAAATAAATTCGTATGTGGACATATTTTGATAATACTTCTAAACAACAAAGATAAAAAAAAAACCTTCAAAAGATTGCCAACCAGATAAAACATTTAAAGTGATAAGAAACATATATGTACATGCCATATATATATATATGTGTATATATATATATATATACATATATATATATGTTGTTATATATATAACAACAGAACTGTGTTAAAAGAACTATGAAATGTTCAGGGCACCTGGGTGGCTCAGTTGGTTAGGCGACTGCCTTCGGCTCAGGTCATGGTCCTGGAGTCCCGGGATCGAGTCCCGCATCAGGCTCCCTGCTCAGTGGGCAGTCTGCTTCACCCTCTGACCCTCCCCCCTCTCATGTACACTCTCTCTCTCTCATTCTCACTCTCTCAAATAAATAAATAAATCTTTAAAAAAAAAAAGAACTATGAAATGTTCAATAAGAAAAAGGACAATCCAGAAATATGGTCTTATTTTAAAAAAAATGATGGAAATATAGTCTTTAATATACACATGGATGAACACCAACATTCTGTTTTTTTTTACTTTTTTAAAAATTTTATTTTATTATGGTAATCACCATTTCATCATTAGTTTTTGATGTAGTGTTCCATGATTCATTGTTTGTGTATAACACCCAGTGCTCCATTCAAAACGTGCCCTCTTTAATACCCATCACCAGGCTAACCCATCCACCCACGCCCCTCCCCTCTAGAACCCTCAGTTTGTTTCTCAGAGTCCATAGTCTCTCATGGTTCGTCTCCCCCTCCGATTTCCCACCCTTCATTTTTCCCTTCCTACTATCTTCTTTTTTTTTTTACATATAATGTATTATTTGTTTCAGAGGTACAGGTCTGTGATTCATCAGTCTTACACAATTCACAGTGCTCACCATGGCACATACCCTCCCCAATATCTATCATCCAACCACCCCATCCCTCCCACCCCCCACCACTCCAGCAACCCACAGTTTGTTTCCTGAAATTAAGAATTCCTCATATCAGTGAGATCATATCATACACGTCTTTCTCTGATTGACTTATTTCGCTTAGCATAATACCCTCTAGTTCCATACACGTCACTGCAAATGGCAAGATTTTGTTTTTTGTTTTGTTTTGTTTTGTTTTTGTGGTGGCTGCATAATATTCCATTGTGTATATATACCCCATCTTCTTTATCCATTCATCTGTTGATGGACATCTTGGCTCTTTCCATAGTTTGGCTATTGTGGACATTGATGCTATAAACATTGGGGTGCACATACCCCTTCGGATCACTACATTTGTATCTATGGGGTAAATACCCAGTACTGTAATTCTGGGTCTTACGGTAGCTCTATTTACAACTTTTTGAGGAACCTCCATACTGTTTTCCAGAGTGGCTATACCAGTTTGCATTCCCACCAACAGTGCAAGAGGGTTCCCCTTTCTCCACATCCTCACCAACATCTGTCTTTTCTGACTTGTTAATTTTAGCCATTCTGACTGGTGTGAGGTGGTATCTCATTGAGGTTTTGATTTGGATTTCCCTGATGCCGAGCAATGTTGAGCACTTTTTCATGTGTCTGTTGGCCATTTGGATATCTTTGCAAAAATGTCTGTTCATGTCTTCTGCCCATTTCTTGATTGGATTGTTTGTTCTTTGGGTGTTAAGTTTGATAAGTTCTTTATAGATTTTGGATACAAGCCCTTTATCTGATATGTCATTTGCAAATATCTTCTCCCACGCTGTCGGTTGTCTTTTGGTTTTGTTGACTGTTTCCTTTGCTGTGCAAAAGCTTTTTGTCTTGATGAAGTCCCAATAATTCATTTTTGCCCTTGCATCCCTTGCTTTTGGTGATGTTTCTAGGAAGAAGTTGCTGCCTGTGTTCTCCTCTAGGATTTTGATGGACTCCTGTGTCACACTTAGGTCTTTCGACAATTTTGAGTCTATTTTTGTGTGTGGTGTAAGGAAGTGGTCCAGTTTCATTCTTCTGCACGTGGCTGTCCAATTTTCCCAACACAATTTGTGGAAGAGACTGTCTTTTTTCCATTGGAAATGCTTTCCTGCTTTGTTGACGATGAGTTGACCATAGAGTTGAGGGTCCATTTCTGGGCTCTCTATTCTGTTCCATTGATCTATGTGTCTGTTTTTATTCCAGTACCATACTGTATTGATGATGACAGCTTTGTAATAGAGCTTAAAGTCTGGAATTGTGATGCCACCAGCTTTGCTTTTCTCTTTCAACATTCCTCTGGCTATTCGGGGTCTTTTCTGGTTCCATACATATTTTAAGATTATTTGTTACATTTCTTTGAAAAAGTTGATGGTATTTTGATAGGGATTGCATTAAATGTGTAGATTGCTCTAGGTAGCATTGAGATCTTCACAATATTTGTTCTTCCCATCCATGAGCATGGAACGTTTTTCCATTTCTTTCTGTCTTCCTCAATGTCTTTCATGAGTATTTTATAATTTTCTGAATACAAATTCTTTCCCTCTTTGGTTAGATTTATTCCTAGGTATCTTATGGTTTTCGGTGCAATTGTAAATGGGATCGACTCCTTAATTTCTCTTTCTTCTATCTTGTTGTTGGTGTATAGGAATGCCACTGATTTCTGTGCATTGATTTTATATCCTGCTACTTTACTGAATACCTGTATGAGTTCTAGCAGTTTTGGGGTGGAGTCTTTGGGGTTTTCCGCATAAAGTATCATATCATCTGCAAAGAGTGAGAGTTTGACTTCTTCTTTGTCAATTTGGATGCCTTTTATTTCTTTTTGTTGTCTGATTGCTGTGGCTAGGACTTCTAGTACTATGTTGAATAGCAGTGGTGATAGTGGACATCCCTGCCGTGTTCCTGACCTTAGGGGTCAGTTTTTCCCCATTGAGAATGATATTTGCTGTGAGTTTTTCATAGATGGCTTTTATGATATTGAGGTATGTACCCTCTATCCCTATACTCTGAAGAGCTTTGATCAAGAAAGAATGCTATACTTTGTCAAATGCTTTTTCTGCATCTATTGAGAGGGTCATATGGTTCTTGTTCTTTCTTTTATTAATGTATTGTATCACATTGCTTGATTTGTGGATGTTGAACCAATTTTGCAGCCCAGGGATAAATCCCACTTGGTCGTGGTGAATAATCCTTTTAATGTACTGTTGGATCCTATTGGCTAGTATTTTCATGAGAATTTTTGCATCCATATTCATCAAGGATATTGGTCTGTAATTCTCCTTTTTGATGGGGTCTTTGTCTGGTTTTGGGATCAAGGTAATGCTGGCCTCATAAAATGAGTTTGGAAGTTTTCCTTCCATTTCTATTTTCTGGAACAGTTTCAGAAGAATAGGTATTAATTCTTCTTTAAATGTTTGGCAGAATTCCCCTGGGAAGCCATCTAGCCCTGGGCTCTTGTTTGTTGGGAGATTTTTTATTACTGCTTCAATTTCCTTAGTGGCTATAGGTCTTTTCAGGTTTTCTATTTCCTGCTTCAGTTTTCGTAGTTTATACATCTCTAGGAATGCATCCATTTCTTCCAGATTATCTAACTTGCTGGCATATAGTTGCTCGTAATATGTTCTTATAATTGTTTGTATTTCTTTGGTGTTGGTTGTGATCTCTCCTCTTTCAGTCATGATTTTATTTATTTGGGTCATTTCTCTTTTCTTTTTGATAAGTCTGGCCAGGGGTTTATCAATCTAATTAATTCTTTCAAAGAACCAGCTCCTAGTTTCGTTGATCTGTTCTACTGTTCTTTTGGTTTCTATTTCATTGATTTCTGCTCCGATCTTTATCATTTCTCTTCTCCTGCTGGGTTTAGGCTTTATTTGCTGTTACTTCTCCAGCTCCTTTAGGTGTAGGGTTAGGTTGTGTATTTGAGACCTTTCTTGTTTCTGGAGAAAGGCATGTATTGCTATATACTTTCCTCTTAGGACTGCCTTTGCTGCATCCCAAAGATTTTGAACAGTTGTGTTTTCTTTTGCATTTGTTTCCATGATTTTTTCTAATTCTTCTTTAATTTCCTGGTTGACCCATTCATTCTTTAGTACGGTACTCTTTAGCCTCATGTATTTGAGTTCTTTCCGACTTTCCTCTTGTGATTGAGTTCTAGTTTCAAAGCATTGTGGTCCAAAAATATGCAGGGAATGATCCCAATCTTTTGGTACCAGTTGAGACCTGATTTGTGACCTAGGATGTGATCTTTTCTGGAGAATGTTCCATGGTCACTAGAGAAGAATGTGTATTCTGTTGCTTTGGGATGGAATATTCTGAATAGATCTGTGAAGTCCATTTGGTTCAGTGTGTCATTTAAAGTCTTTATTTCCTTGTTGATCTTTAGCTTAGATGATCTGTCCATTTCAGTGAGGAGGGAATTAAAGTCCCCTACTATTATTGTATTGTTGTCAATGTGTTTCTTTGATTTTGTTATTAATTGGCTTATATAAATTGGCTGCTCCCATTTTAGGGACATAGATATTTACAATTTTTAGATCTTCTTGTTGGATAGACCCTTTTAGTATGGTATAGTGTCCTTCCTCATCTCTTATTATAGTCTTTGGTTTAAAATCTAAATTGTCTGATATAAGGATTGCCTTCCAGCTTTCTTTTGATGTCCATTAGCATGGTAAATGGTTTTCCACCCCCTCACTTTCAATCTGGAGGTGTCTTTGGGTCTAAAATGAGTTTCTTGCAGATAGCATATTGATGGGTCTTATTTTTTTTTATCCAATCTGATACCCTGTGTCTTTTGATTTGGGCATTTAGCCCATTTACATTCAGGGTAACTACTGAAAGACATGAATTTAGTGCCATTGTATTGCGTGTAAGGGGACTGTTACTGTATATTGTCTGTGTTCCTTTCTGGTCTATGTTACTTTTAGGCTCTCTCTTTGCTTAGAGGACCTCTTTCAATATTTCTTGTAGGACTGGTTTTGTGTTTGCAAATTCCTTTAGTTTTTGTTTGTCTTGGAAACTTTTTATCTCTCCTTCTACTTTCAATGACAGCCTAGCTGGATATAGTATTCTTGGCTGCATATTTTTCCATTTAGTGCTCTGAATATATCATGCCAGTCCTTTCTGGCCTGCCAGGTCTCTGTGGATAGGTCTGTTGCCAATCTAATGTGTCTACCATTGTAGTTTACAGATCTCTTGTCCCGAGCTGCTTTCAGGATTTTCTCTTTGTCTCTGAGACTCATAAATTTTACTATTAGATGTCAGGGTGTTGACCTATTTTTATTGATTTTGAGAGGGGTTCTCTGTGCCTCCTGGATTTTGATGCCTGTTTCCTTCCCCAAATTAGGGAAGTTCTCCGCTATAATTTGCTCCAATATACCTTCTGCCCCTCTCTCTCTTTCTTCTTCTGGGATCCCAATTATTCTAATATTGTTTCATCTTATGGTATCACTTATGTCTTGAATTCTGCCCTCATGATCCAGTAGTTGTTTATCTCTCTTTTTCTCAGATCTTTTATTCTCCATCATTTTCTTCTATATCACTAATTCTCTCTTCTGCCTCATTTATCCTAGCAGTTAGAGCCTCCATTTTTGATTGCACTTCATTAATAGCCTTTTTGATTTTGACTTGGCTAGATTTTAGTTCTTTTATTTCTCCAGAAAGGGTTTCTCTAGTATCTTTTTGCTTTTTTCAAGCCCAGCTAAAATCTTTAAGGTCGTCATTCTGAACTCTAGTTCTGACATCTTATTAATGTCTGTACTGATTAGGTCCCTGGCAGTCGGTACTGCCTCTTGTTCTTTTTTTTGAGGTGAATTTTTCCGTCTTGTCATTTTGTCCAGAGGAGAATAGGTGAATGAAAGAACAAAATGCTAACAGTGTAACAATGACCCCCCCAAAATATACACTAAACAAATCAGAAGAGACCTTCCAGAAAGTGGTCACTATTCTGTTCAGAGAGTTGCTGCTATTCTTTTCTCTGATCTCCTGTTGAGTTTGTAGGTGTTCAGAATGGTTTGATAGCTATCTGGCTGAATTTCTGGGACCAGACGATATTTAGGTCTCCTACTCTTCTGCCATCTTGCTCCTGCTCCGAACACCAACATTCTTGTTGCAAAGAAAAAATTACTGAGAAAAACTAAACAATAAAATATTGCCAACAGTTTTCTTCAAGCCAAGGATTTTCTTTCTTTTTTTTTTAATATTTTATTTATTTATTTGACAGAGAGAGAGCACAAGCAGGGAGAGCAGAAGGCAGAGGGAAAGGGAGAAGCAGGATCCCTGTAGAGCAGGGACCCTGATGTGGGGCTTGATCCCAGGACCCTGGGATCAAGGGATCAACAGAAGGCAGACACTTAACCCACTGAGCCACCCAGTTGCCCCAGAAAAAGGATTTTCTATAATTTTTCCATCTTTAACATTTGTTATTAATTAAATATCTTCAGTGGCTATTCATTAATGACATAATAAAAACAATGATTATTCAAAAACAAATACCAGTTATTCACATTTATTTGGACATCTTTTATTTATTTTTTTATTTTTTAAAGATTTTTTATTTATTTATTTGACACAGAGAGACACAGTGAGAGAGGGAACCACAAGCAGGGAAGTGGGAGAGGGAGAAGCAGGCTTCTCGCTGAGCGAGGAGCACGATGTGGGGCTCGATCCCAGGAACCCGGGATCATGACCTGAGCCGAAGGCAGACGCTTAACGACTGAGCCACCCAGGCGCCCCTATTTGGACATCTTTTAAAACTAATCTAGAGTTTCAGATAATTTTCATAATGGTTCTTTAAAGGGGAAAAATTATTAACATTTTCCATTCTTCTCTTTTCCATTTTCATGAGGATGATCAATATTTTCCACAAACAGGGGTGCTTGGGTGGCTCAGTTTGTTAAGCATCTGCTCTTGATTTTGGCTCAGGTCTTGATCTTAGGGTCATGAGATGGAGCCCTGTGTCAGGCTCTGAGCTCCTCACAGCATCTGCTTAAAATTCTCTATCTCCCTCTCTCTCTGCCCCTCTTCCCCACTCACACTTTCTCTCCATCTCTAAATAAATAAATTAAATTAAAAAAAAAATATTTTCCACAAACAAAAAGAATACCAATTAGATTTTAAAGTGTTAGACATGCTATAGCTGTCAATTGACCAGATATTCATTATCTATATATTTTCAAATATATAGTATGATACTTATAATAATTTCTATATTTTATTAATCTGAAATCTCTTGATTAGGTTTTAACTTTTTGTATTATAGTCCACATGCATCTTTTTAATTAAGATCATCTATGTGAGCAACAATGTCTGTATACTTAATGAGAAGTAAATATATGTGCAATGATAGTGGTCTAACATTGTTTACTAAAATACTATTTAAAAATATTCATCTTGCCCAGGAAAGCAAAATGAAGATTTCTACTGAAAAAATAAAAGTTTATTTCATTTATCTGACCCCTCAGATTTTTTATCTTTTTCCTTTGCAATTTGTAACCAGAAACATTTCACAATCAAGATATATCAATACATCTGGACTGCTTGTGCAACTGCTAAAATAATTTTAATGCTTCAGTGTAACATTAATATTCTCAACTGCTCTTGTGTATTCTGTGTGTTGTGGGGAAAGGGTAATTAGGAGTTACTAAATGTGTCACAGGTCATTTTTCCCTATTTGTGCTTTTTTTTCTAATAACTTTAATCTTTCATAAGATTATAGATAACTCAAATATTGAAAGTGACTATTTTAAAAACTTTTCATTTTGAAACAATTTTAAGGGTTCTGAAGATGGTATAGAAAGTTCCTGTATACCATTCTCCTAGTTTCACCTAATGTTGCCATCTTACTTACATAACCATGGCACATTTATCAATATTAAGATACTAACACTGGTACAATACTATTAACAAAATGCACACCTTATTTGAATTTCACCTTTTCCACTAATGTTTTCATTTTATGTGTCAAGATCCATTCCAGAATACTACACTGCTATTTAGTCTTTTTGTCTTCTTACTCTCCTCCAATCTGTGATCATTTCTAAGTATTCCTTTTTTACTGAAAATCTATTATTTTTTTAAATCATTGAGTTATATTGACATATAACACTATATTATTTCCAGGTATACAACATAGCGAACGATTTGTTATTTGTATATATTGAGAAATGATCACCATAGTTAGTCTAGCTAGCTTCCATCACCATACATTGTTAAAATAATTTTTCTTGCTATGAGAACTTTTAAAATTTCCTCTCAGCAATTTTCAAATATGAGATAGAGTATTATTAAATACAGTCACAATGCTGATATCCCCATGATGTATTTATTTTATAAATGGAAGTTTGTACTTTTTGACCCCTTTCATCCATTGCACCCACATCCACAAACCCCCCCACCTCGAAATCACCCATCTGTTCTCCATACCTATGAGCTCTTAACTTATTTTTTATTTTAGATTCCACATATAAATAAGATCATACTGTATTTGTCTCTCTCTATCTGACTTATTTGATTTAGCATAATTCCCTCAAGGTCCATCCACGTTATTACAAGTGGCAATACTTCATTCTTTTTTATGGCTAATTAGTATTTCCATTTTATATGTCTACATCTATGTCTATCTATAGTACATCTTTTTTATCCATTCATCCATCAATGTACACTTAGGTTATTTCCCTATCCTGGCTATTGTAAATAATTCTGCAATAAACAGAGAGATGCATGTATCTTTTTAAGTTAGTGTTTTTGTTTCTTTCGGGTAAATACCCAGAAGTGGAATTGCTAGATCATATGGTGGTTCTATTGTAAATTTTTTGAGGACACTTCATACCATTTTCCATAGTGACTGCACCAATTTGTATTCCCATCAATAGTACATGAGGTTTCCCTTCCCTCTACATCCTTGCCAACACTTTTTATTTTTTGTCTTTTTTATGATAATCACCCCAAAATGTTTTGGTGATAGTGGTTTGAATTTACATTTCCCTGATGATCAGTGATGTTGATCTTTCATGTACCTGTTGGCTGTCTGTATGTCTTATTTGGGAAAATGTCTAATCATATCCTCTGCCCATTTTTTCAAATTAGATTATTTGTTTTTTTTTGCTATTGAGTTGTGTGAGTTTTTATATATTTTGGGTATTAACCACTTTCAGTTACATCACTTGCAAATATTTTCTCCCATTCGGTACATCACCTTTCATTTTCTTGATGGTTTCCTTTGGTGTGCAGAAGCTTTTTATTTTGATGTAGTCCAACTTTCTCATTTTTTGTTTTGGTTCCCTTTACTCTTGGTGTCAATTCCAAAAAGTTACACCAAGACCAGTGTCAAGGAACTTACTGCCTATATTTCCTTCTAAGAGTTTTATGGTGTCAGGTCCTACTTTCAAGTCTTTAATCCATTTTGAGTTCATTTTTGTATATGGTATAAGATAGTGATCCAGTTTCATTCTTTTGCATGTGGCTGTCCAGTTTTCCCAGCATCATTTATTGAAAGAAAATGTGTTTTTCTCCACTGTATATCCCTGGCTCCTTTGTCATAATTTAATTGACTATGTATGTGTGGGTTCATACTGTGCTCTTTATTCTGTTCCATTGATCTATGTGTCTGTTTTCATACCAATACCATACAGTTTTGATTACTATAGCTTTTTAATATAATTCGAAATCATGAGATATAATGCATCCATCTTTGTTATTCTTTCTCAAGAATGCTTTGGCTATTTGAGGTCTTTTATGGTTCCATACAAATTTTACTTTTTTTTTTTTTGCCATCGGATTTTTTTATTAAGCATTGCATTGAATCTATAAATTGCTTTGGGTAGTATGGGCATTTTAACAATGAATTCTTCCAAATCCATAAACATGGAATATCTTTCCATTTATTTATAGTATCTTCATTTTCTTTTGTCTTATAGTTTTCAGTGTACAGGTCTTTTACTTTCTTGGCTAAATTTATTCCTAGATATTTTATTCTTTTTGATACAATTGTAAATGGAATTGTTTTCTTAATTTTATTTTCAGATAGTTCATTGTTAGTGTATAAAATTACAACAGTTTTTTTGTATATTAATTTTGTATCCTGTAACCTTACTGAATTCATTTATTAGTTCTAATAGTGTTTTGATAGGATATTTAGGATTTTCTATACAAAAAAAATGATGTCATCAGCAAACAATGACAGTTTTACTTCTTCCTTTCTGATTTGGATATTTTGTTTGTTTGTTTGTTTTTGTCTGATAGCTCTGGCCAGGAGCTATCAGACAAAATACTATGTTTTATAAAATTCTAATTCTATGTTGAATAAAAGTGGAGAGAGTGGACATCCTTGTCTTGCTCTTGATCTTAGAGAAAAGTTTTCAGCTTTTTACCATTGCGTATGATGTTAGCTAAAGCTTGTCATATATGACTTTCATTATGTTGTGGTACATTCCCTTTATACCTTCTTTGTTGAGGGTTTTTATCATAAATTGATACTGAATTTTGTCAAATGCTTTTTCTGCATCTGTTGAGATGATCATATGATTTTTATCCTTCATTTTGTTAATGTGGTATATCACACTGATCGACTTTCAGATGTTGAGACATCCTTGCATCCCTGGAATAAATCCCACTTGATAATTGCATAAGATCCATTAATTTAAAAAAAAGAGAGAGAGAGAATTCCTGTGACTATCTGTGCTATGCTATCTATGTTGCTTTTCAGTAATCATTTTGAAATATTTATAAAATTATATTGATAATTCACTTCTTATGCACACATACACAAACACGAACTAGTAGTGTGATCATTGATAATATTTGAACACTTTTGAATCTTACATTTGATATGCTAAATTCAGACTAAATATTTACTTATATTAATTTGCCAAACTGCACATCAGATTCTAAGATTACTCCTTTTAATTATATGCCTGTATTTCTGTTATTCTTAAGTCCAACAGGCAACATTTGCCCCATCTGGATTAGAAACTACTGTTTAAAACTTACTAATAGAGAAATTAACCTGGTACCACTGGAATGTATGCTGATTAGATTGGATCAAAATCAGATACCCTGACTTCCTGGACACCTACCATACACACAACTCTAAACCATCATACTAGTAAACCATCATACTAGTAAATGCACAGACTCCTTAAAATAATAAAAATAGACACTACTATTTCTTAAAAAATGATCCGTTGAAAAACAAACATACTCATAGATACAAAGAACAATCTGATGGTTGCCAGAAGGTGAGGAGGGCAGAGGGATAGGTAAAATAGGGGAAGATGATTAAAAAGTACAAACTTCTAGTCATTAAATAAATAAGATATGGGATACAGTGTACAGCATAGGGAATATAGTTAATAATAGATAAAAACTTTGCATGGCAACAAATGGTGGCTGGATTTATTGCGGTGATTAATCACTTAGCAATGCATATAAAATGTTGAATCACTGTGTTGTACACCTGAAGCAGATATGACGTATGCTAACCACACTTCAAGTAAAAAAGTAAATAAATAAAAACACAAATGGTTTGATACAAACTTTCCTAAGTGCAGGTAAATTCTAACAACTAACCTGGGGGAATACCGGTATAAAGAGAAAGCTTTCCTCCACCCGAAGCTGAAGAATCCAGGGAGCAAAAAATCCAGACGTATAAAATGCATTGTACGCTGGTATTTGTCGAATGATTTGTCCACCTTCCTGCATTAGCTCTATTAAATACAGTGCCCCAGGCTCCTATACCAGTTTAAACCAACCGGTAAACAAAAATTAGACGTTTCCACAGCGCATCACTCTGTCTAACCCCTACTGTGCTCCATCTAATGTAAAATATGCTTTGGTATAATTTTGCTATAAAATACTCAGTGAAATAGTCTAGATGCATTTTGATAAAATTTTGAAACAGATGGGATGTTTTAGCTGCCCTCACCCCTTTTGCTTGGACGATGTTCTTTGTGATCAGTGGTAGGTTAAGACAGTTTTTTTAAAAAAAGATAGGAACTGAATATATGTTCAGGCTGTCTTGAGAAAACCATGAAATAAGATATCCATGAAGCAAGGTTTGCTGTTTTGTTGTTGTTAATGCTTATTTGCTTCGAAGTGGACCTTTTAAAAAGCTGCAAGTAATTTCGTCATGTTACGTACCTCTGTATAGTTTCATTTAAGAGGGTATTTTAGTAAACAATTTGGTCATTGCATATTACATGGAGGAGGCGGTCTCTTTCTTGATTTCCTTTTATGTCTGACTCTCTGTTTTCTTTCATCATCAAATAGTTCTTTTCATTCATTCTTGTTGTTGTTGCCCTTGTTTTTTTTCTTTGTTAATGAATAGTCTTTTTCTCTTCTGTTTATCTTTTCCACCTTTTATTTTCTAGCCAAACCTATAGAGCAATATAATAATCCTGACACAAGAAATTTCTTTCTGTCCTTGGATGTACAGATGCTGTGCCCTGCAAAATTTACTATCAAATGCTCAGAAGGTAAATTTTTAATTATTCTGTCTTCCTCATAACTGTCAGAAATGGAGTCTTCCTGACACAGGCCTAAATATTTTCATATATGCTAATGAAAGTGACACATTCCAACTTTACTCCATATAGAATATGTTTTATTGTTGCCTAGAAAATATATTTGCACACTATTTTTAGACTTTTCATAATAAGAATCAAACATTGACTTAAAATAAAAATAGTTGCCTTACATTTTTGTTTGTTTTATATATTGAATTTGATCACTAGTGATGTCCCTATGTTTCATTGGATTTGCTCTATAAATTGTTTTCCTTTTTTTCAAACATATTGTCTTGAATGCTTCCCTTGGATGTATAAACCAGTCCTAAGACAAATTAAATCATTATTATGCTGTTTATTTTCCTATGACCTCTGATTTATTTTCCTGTGACCTCTGGGCACCCCAACTTTCAGTCATACTCTGAGCTCTCCAAATGCACTCTTCACCCAGAACTCTTTACACAGGCTCCTCTTCTGGTTGGAGAACCATTACTCCCGCCCTAAGATTCCACGTAAACTCACCCTTTCACAGGATTTCTTCACCACTCCCAGCGCCACTTTTGCCAAGTCCCATATGTTTGGACATTAGAGTCCTACGGACTTTTTTTCCTTTTAGGGATTTGTCCTACATCTTTGATGTTTGCCCATCTTTCTTTATCAAAGTGAGGCTGGAGCATACCTGATGATCAGTCAGGAAAATGTCTGCAAGTCCCCGCAGGATCGAGTGGAGGGAAGGCACTTCCTCAACAAGGGTAGGGTAAAGTGAACAATCTGAAACTGGATCAACAACACAAACCAGAACCAAAGTGGTTAGGAAGCTATATATGGTTTTTACAGCCACTATTTCACAAGCAAAATAATACAGATTTTCAAAGAGCAGTGAGAACTAGATAATCAATGTGTTGTATTATTTAGTCCTCTCTACCACTGGCTGTGAGTTTCTTGAAATAATGGTTGCATAATCCATCTGAATGTCTGTAGAAAACAATGTTTGGGACACTGAAGATGCTCAATAATTGTTGAATTAATTAATAAACAAAGAGAGCAAATTAGCCACTCAGTGATTCATAATGAAATCATCCATATCTGCATGTATTTGAATTAAATCTACTTCTTTGAACATTTCTTCCCAATTGATAGGAAATTTCAAGCAGAGTTCTCAATAGTAAAATACAGTGTTCAAGGTTCTGTGAGGCGTCAATTATGTAAGTAAATACATAAATAAATAAGGTAGTTAAATTATCCTAATATCCCAAATTAATTTGTATGCAATCAAATAAGCTCATATTTTTTTTTATTTTTCCATTTCTATTGTGTGTAATAAATAGTTAATCACTTTAAAATTTTGTTCAGTCAATTTAACTACTCCTGACAGCTTCCACTAAGGAAATGTTTGCTTTGTCTTCCAAACATTTTAAGAACATTCACCTGAAATGTTTTATGGATCCTACAAATGCATAACCCTGGAAGAAATATCTTCTACAATTTTCTTCAAAGCAAGTAACACATAAATTCACTAAAATATTGTTTTACAAGGATGCTTGGAACCTCTCCTAATGATAGCTGTCATGTTATTGGGCTGAAGACTGTTGGATGAATACACCAGCTGCCGTGAGATAAACTTTAAGAAAAATATCCAAGTTTCTGGATACTAAAACACTGACGTCTGCTAGAAGTAAAATTAAGAAGTTATCCTAAGGGCATGCCTGAGTGGCTCAGTCGGTTAAGCAACCGACTCTTGGTTTCTGCTCTGGTCATGATCTCAGGGTCTTGGGATCCAGCCCAGTGTTGGGCACTACACTCAGAACAGAGTCGGCTTCAGATTCTCTCTCCTTCTACCTCTGCCCCTGCCCCCAGTCTCTCTCTCACTCTCTCTCTCTTTCTCTCAAATAAATAAATAAAATCTTAAAAAAAAAGAAGTTATCCTAAGAATGAAAGTGAATGGGTGAATTATAAACAGCATGTTTTATTGCCATTGGTAAAAACGAAATTCGTAAGAACAAAGCTATTAGCAATTACAAATAAATGATGTGCAGTGTCGAGATTTTTTTAGTATTGATTAATTCCTGTGATCTATATATATATATATATCATAAAAGAAAGTTTGTATAAAGGAAGAGAAAATGGAAGAAGGCAGGTCCATCTGCTTTGTTAAAAAAGAATATATTAATTTTTGTAAGAAAAATATCCAATCCAATATTTTTTTAGAAATGAGATATTCTTGCCATAAGTTTTCCTTTTTTTGTTTGTTTGTTTTCACCTGAAAAGTATGTTTACTTTTACACTTCAAAATCGGTCTTTTTCTTCTACTTGTTACTACAGAATGTTATTTCAGAATGTATACAATTTATATAATCCAAAATTTAGGAAAAGAAAAGGTGATTGTATTTCCATAAGTCCTGAAACTGAGTACTTTATAGGAGATAAGACATTTAGGGCCTGAATGTCTTATTTTAAGCCTGAGTGGCTCAGTAGGTTAAGCAGCCGACTCTTGATTTCAGGTCAGGTCATGATCTCAGGGTCCTGGGATCGAGCCCAGAGTCAGGCTCTAGGCTCAGTGGAGAGTCTGCTGGAGGATTCTCTCTCTCCCTCTCCCTCCACCCCCTCCCCCATTCTCTCTTTCTCTCTAAAATAAATAAACAAATCTTTTTTTTTAAAGAAATAGGACATTTGTCTGTTAGTGTGCAATAATGTTACTTAATATTTGTAGAGAGCAAACTCAGTATCAGAACTTTAAATAAACTTTGTAAGCTAAATATAACTAGACTATGAGTTATGTATGGTGATTATTCCCATTTTAAAGATGAGGAAATTTCTATAGCAAAGATTAAGTATTGCTTGTTGTCACATGAGTCACAGAGTTGGGAGGGTGGTCTCTGATTGAGTGTGCCATTTAAAATTTGCCTAGTTTCTCTCAGAATCTTGGAATCGATTTCAAAAGATCCAGCAGGAAAAAATAGAACCTCATTAACAGATTTTCAAGTTCTCAGAAAAGCATTACATATTCACTTTACTTGGCTATCTAATCATAGAATTTGTCTATAATCTGTTATTCTGAATAGAGTCATTCTTGTTTTTAAGAATGCTTTTCTAATGTAGGACCACAGTGTTTTATGCTGGTAAGTGTATAAACAATTAGAAGCTTTACTATACACTTATGATCTATGAGACTTGGTGAACCTTTAAAACAACTGAGTTATAGTTTTCTCATCTGCACAGGTGACATGATGCCTACCTACTTTATAGTGCTAATGTGAGGATTTCTGGATTATTACCTATGTAAGGTCCCCAGTGTGACCCTTAGCACACAGTTAATGTAAAATAATTTATTTTGGTTCCTTTATCTTCCTGAATCCCAACTTAATTTTCTTTCTGTTCAAAATCTGCTACCATCAGTTCTATATTTTGAATCTCCCTTTTTGGACAAATGAGTAGAAGAGTTTGACTTAGAATCTCCTGAATACTAGCCCATCCTCAATATTTACTTTCCCTTAATATCTCACGCACAGTGCATAAGATATTATTCCTATTAATATTGCCCATCTATAACCTCAGATACTCCTCCTCTTCCATTTTTTCTACTGCCACTTTGAGTCCTAGGACCACAAAACACCTCCTCTGCCACTCCTCTAGGGTTCTGCTGCTAGGTTTTATCCTCATCAATCCGTTACACTGCTGTCAGAGACATTTGATGCTGATATTATATAATCCTCCTACTTTAACCCCTTTGGTAACTCTCCGTGGTCTTCAAAATAAGGTCAAATTTCCTTAGTATGGCCAATGAGAACATTCATGAAATAGGTCCCCCTTATTTCACTGCTGCCCTCCAATTTTCTCAATGTTTTTCTTTTCTCCCATTCTTTATGTTTTGCTATTTCTTTTGTAAAGAACAAATATCTCCATCCTTTTCAAAGTTCAAATAAGTAATTCCTCTTTTTTGAGTCCTTTCTGAATTCTGTACAGAACGGACTACTTGATTTTAATGCAAAATCAGACACATTATAAATTTCCACCAGAGTATTTTGGTTATTAAGATCTCTCAACTCATTGGGCGCCTGGGTGGCTCAGTCATTAAGCATCTGCCTTCGGCTCAGGTCATGATCCCAGGGTCCTGGGATCGAGTCCCACATTGGGCTCCCTCCTCGGCGGGAAGCCTGCTCTCCCTCTCCCACTCCTGCTGCTTGTGTTCCTGCTCTCTCTATCTCTGTCTCTGTCAAATAAATAAATAAATAAAATCTTAAAAAAAAAAAAAAGATCCCTCAACTCATTGAGATATGCACACAAATGGCTTATTTTTCAAATTGTACCCCCATTACACCATATCAAAATTTACTGCTAGATAATGCCTTTCTTAAATCATAATTTGCAGTTGCCTTGGTTATAGGTGCACTTTCATTATTTTTTTCAATCTGAGAGGCGTTTATGTTAAAACATTTATTTAAGGTTTAATTTTTTTTTAAATGTCAGAATGTATTTGACATATAACATTGTATAAATTCAAAGTGTACAACATTGTTCATTTGATACATTTATATATTGTAATATTATTGCCATTGTAGTGATAATTAGCATATCTGTCATGTCACATAATTATTCCTTTTTAGTTTGGGGAGTAATTAACATCTAGCCTCTTAACAAGTTTGATGATTATAATAAAACAACGTTGTCTACATTCACTCGACTTTGCATTAGATTTCTAGGACTTACTACTAGTTTCAAATGTGTACCCTTAAACAACATCTATCCTGTCTCCTCCCCATCATCCCCTGGTAACCATGATTTTACTCTCTGTTTATACAAGTTAGGCTTTTTTAGATTCAACGTATAAGTGATATCATACAGTATTTGTCTTTCTCTATCTGACTTATTTCACTTGGCATGTCCTCAAGTTTCATTCGTGTCTCAAGTGGCAGGATATCCTTTTTATGGTTGAATATATATATTTTTTCTTTATCCATTCATCCCTTGATGGACACGTTGGTTGTTTCCATATCATGACTACTGTGAATAGTGCTGCAATGAACAGGGAATGCAGATGTCTATTCAATATCCTGTTTTCATTTCCTGTAGGTGTATACCCAGAACTGAAATTACTGGATCATATGGTAGTTCTGTTTTTAAATTTTTTAGAAATCATTATATTGTTTTACATAGTGGCTGAACCAAATTATATTTCCACCAACATTGTAAAAGGGGTTCCTTTTCTCCACATCCTCACCAATAGTTATGTTTTGTCATTTTGATAATAACCATTCTAACCAGTGTGTAATACCTCACTGTGGTTTTGATTGGCATTTCCCTAATAATTAATGATGTTGAGCATCTTTTCATGTACCTGTTGCCCTTTGAATGTCTTCTTTGAAAAAAAGTATCTATTTAGTTCCTCTGCCCATTTTTTAATCAGATTCCTTGTTACTGAGTTATATGAATTCTTTATATATATTGGGTGTTAATCCTTATCTGATGTATGGTTTATAAAATTTCTCTCCCATTCTTTAGGTTGCCTTTTTATTTTGTTGAGTTTTATTTTTCTGTGCAAAAGCTTTTTCCTCAGAATTGGCTGCTTACTAAAAAACATCTCAGCACCCACGTATATATTTTAATGACTGTGCTTAAACAGCTCAAAGTCATAATAAGTCACAAACTATACTTTTGATGAGTTCATGTGTTCTTATGAAGCCCAATACCTTATAAAAATAGCCATTCACCTGTATAAAAATAAGCTCTCACCTGTGGATAAGGTCTCATTTGTTAGAGTCTCCTGTCAAGTCTGTAACACTTAGGTGCCAATTCTAAAAATGGGCAGGATGTACAGGACTGGCCTTACAAATGACCAAAGTGAAAAATCTACATTGTCTAATTTCACTGACTCATCACTGAAACTTAAATTCACTTGACTAAGTACCCGCCAGAAGTTCCCATTCTTACTTTGTACCAAATCTCTTTCCTTGGAGGTTTTTCAGAGTTTTGAGCCTAATATGCTGGTTGCTAACAGTTCCCCTAAATGAAACCTACTCCTTTCTGCCCCAAAATCTAGATCTTGCACAGAGCAGTGGGAACTCCGGTCTTCTTCCAGGAGAAATGTAACAAGTCTCAAAGACAAAGAAGCAAGTAAGCCCCTGTGTCTGCTGCAGGACATTAAACAAAGGAGAGAGTAGTGAGGACATGCTCTCAATCTAAAAGTTCCTATGTAAGAAGGTCATTATTAGTCTTACTTATGACAGGTGTCACAGGTGTTTGCTTCATGGTAGGCACCCAATAAATAGAAACTTTCATTTTTAATATTACTATTAGCCTTTTGTATTTATTCCTTGGCTTAGACCAAACCTATATGTATTGTGTTTTCCCCACTTTTTTTCCTTGTAATCTTCTCTGGTCTTTCAAAGCATCCACACTGAGGTGAGAGGAAGAACACCCACTAAACCAGCTTCATGCAGAAAAACAGTGTGAGTCATCTCAAGAAGAAACTAGAACAATTTAGTCCTCTGCTCCTTGATGTAAAAGTTCACCTCAAATAACATGAGCATTATATCCTTTTTTTTATACTTGGGACCGCATATTCTTTTTTTTTTTTTAAAGATTTTATTTATTTATTTGACAGAGAGAGACACAGTGAGAGAGGGAACACAAGCAGGGAGAGTGGGTGAGGGAGAAGCAGGTTTCCTGCCGAGCAGGGAGCCCGATGTGGGGCTCGATCCCAGGACCCTGGGATCATGACCTGAGCCGAAGGCAGACGCTTAACGACTGAGCCACCCAGGCACCCCTGGACCGCATATTCTAACATAAAAAATAAAATCTAGTGTTCTTAATAAGCTAACAATATGGTGGAAACAACATGCTCACTAATAATTATAATGAATGAATTAAGCATAATGCAGTGAGGACTTGAAGGACACAGGTATGATACTTATAGAGAGAAGCAGACTGTTGGTGGTTTGGGAAAGCTGCTTGGAGAAAGGAGCCTAGAACATTTGGTTTCCATATAATTCTACCTCATTTCCTGCACTTCTATGAACAAAAATGTATTTTTTTAAGTAACATAGTTAAAGAGAAATATTGATTTTTTTGTTTCTTTCGTGTATCTTTTTGTTTTAGTCACTAAAGAAAAAAGAACAACATATATCTGACACGGTAAAATCAATAATTCTAAGAATTAACTTACCTTTTCAAATAATAGAATTAGGCATACACATGAATAATGTATTTTGTAGTATGAAAGAGAGAAATATATGTTGTAGGAAAAAAACAATTTACTGAAGGTAGCTAAGATTTCTATGAGAAATGCCCAGTGGCATTGAGAATAAAATAGAGTGTATTTGCTGGGATCTATACTTCATTTTGATACAGAAAATGTGTAACTATGAGACCTACTTCAGGGATGATAAGCAATGCTTTTCTTTTTTCTTATTTTTTTAGTAAAGTCAGAACATAACTCTTTTTTCATGGGTAGGTAGTATTTGAATTTGATCATACTTTATTTCTTCTTCTTTTACGGGAACACAGATTGTTTATCAAAGAAATTTAGAAAGAATTTACAAAAATGTGCACATGCACTACAGAATTTAAGAAATGTTGGAGAAAATGTGTTAGTATTTTTGAGTTAAGTATAAATTCCTTAAGTATAAATTCCCTTAAGTAGAAATTTTGAGTTGAGTAAAACTACTTTTTTACCTCATTGGGAGAAATGTTTAAATCCCAAGGAAACTGTCACCAAAGCAAACTGTCAGTTTGTATATTTCTAACTGATTACAGAGAGAATCATGTCCCGTTGCACTCTCCCCCTGGCCAAGAACATTTATAGATTTTAGTAAAATGTGAGTATAGTTAACGACCTAATACATAACACTGAGTAAATGTACACATTACTCTGATTAAGTGAAAACACCACTAACTGAACCAACAAAGCCCAACAATTTGTCTTAAAATAAATGTCTCTTGTGTTCAGTAAATGGAAATACATTCACTATCTTTCTCATTCTATATAATTACAGCAGATGGGAACGTTTTTCCTTAGATTGAGAACTTGGCATTTTACGTGTTTAATTTGGCTCATGATACAACATTTATAGAACTGCATTCCAAGCAGGGATTTTCTAAGATTCCCTATTGAATATGAATGTAATTATGTTAAATACTCCACCCAGAAATTATAACCCTAACCCTAAAGGTTATTTCTTGGGTATAAAACAAAAACAGGCATTTTTTTTGTTATGTTTTCCACACCACCAAGCAAAAGTCTATAAATTGCTACTCCAGGGTAATAACTGGCTTAAAATTTGACTATGAATACAATTAGCTTTAACAGACAGAATGGTATAGTAAGCTTATTTATTATGGTTTTGCTCATTGATTAATGTCACGGCTGCTTCTGTGTGACTCACAGGCCGCAGGCCGGCAGGAGGAGGGAGAGGTAAGAAGAGGAGGAGATAATTTGGAATATCTGTCAAGTATCTCGGCTTTTGCTCTTTTGCAATTGTTCGGCCTAATGGAGGGGACTGGGCCACATACACAGATGGCACAAATCATTAAGTCAATGCTGAGTTTTATGAGAATCACCGGAGTATATAGGGAATGAGGAAGCCAGGCCAGCCGAAAGGATCTCCCTCCCTCAGGTGATCAGGAAACCTGTAACAAATGAACAGCATGCTGTGGCAGGTTGGACTCAATACTTAAGCTATAAGAAATCACAAAGCGTATTGAATACAACTTGATATCCAGGACAGGAGGTCATCATGAGAACTAGGCCAGTGACCTACTGAGTTTGGCTAATATTTGTCATTCTTTCTGAGGAACACGTAATGACTATCAGAAGGGGAAAAAAAAAGACGAAAGCAATTTCAAGAAAGAATAAATGAAAACTGTAGAGTTTGGGAAAGATCAATGTGTTCAGAATGAAGCTAGAGGTGCACAAAGTATGTGTGTGCTTGGTGAAAGTGGTACTCCGTCTCAGATAAGAGAGTGAAAGAGATAAAAGAATGCTATTATTAACACTGGTTAACACTGTGTTGTATGAAGATCTTAGAAAGGATGAATATAACCTGCATAGAAAATGAATGTGTGAAGAAAAGCAAGAATCATGACCAAGGTTAAGGGTTTGGTGAGAATAGAAATATACTAAGAGGAGAAAGAGCAGAATCTCTGCCTCTGAGCTACAGAATTCATAGAATGCTTTTCTATACTGAATGGGTTTTTAAAAATCATTACAGTGAACACTTTCTTCTATATAGAAGCTCACCACTGTAAGGTAGCTCCTACATAAACTTGGCCCCTTGCAGCTAAGCACAATTTGAAAACCTCTGATTAGAGGGTGAGCATGGCTCTTGCTCTGCCCTTATTAACAACAGTAAAAAATAAATAAATATTAAATATGGAAAACATTACAACCCTATGAGAATGGCAAAAGAAAAATTAAAAATAACAGCAACAAAACCCCAACAATATCACTTCCTGGCAAGGAGGAAAAGGGCATCTCTGGAAGGAATGTAAAATAGCCAAAATGCCCTGGACAATAGTTTGGTGGTGCCTTACAAAGCTAAACGTAGTCTCACCAAACAATCAAGCAATTGTGCTCCTGGGTATTTACCCAACTGATCTGAAAACATATATTCATGCAAAAACCTGCATACTAATGTTTATTTCAGCTTTATTCATAATCATGGAAAACTGGAAACAATTCAAGATGTCTGTCTACAAGTGAATGGGTACAAAATGGCAGTACATTCATACACTAGAACATATTCAGTGATAAAATGGAACGATCTACCAGGTCACACAAAGATATGGATGAATTTCAAATGCATAGTATGAAGTGGAGGAGGTCAGTCTGAAAATGCTTTAGAGCATATGACCACATTTATAGGACATTCAGGAAAAGGTAAAACTGCATAGATAATAAATGATCTCTACTTTTTGATTAGGTACTAGTTTCTTACATAGGACACCAAAAGCAAAGGCAGCAAAATAAAAAAAAATAGAAAAATCAGACACCAGAATTAAAAACTCTCGTGTTTCAAAGGAAACTATCAAGAAGATGATAAGAAAACTCACAGAGTGGGAGAAAATATTAGCAAATTTTAAGTAATAAATATTAGGAAATGCAGTCTCATTAGTCTTCAGATCTCCAATTATCCACATAAAAATGAGCCCTGATTTTGGAACACTTCCTTACCAAGAGATAAAGAGTTCACACACCCTGTGCTGGACCTACCATGTTTTGTGGGAACATCTTTCCCTGCTTCGGGCTCAGTGAATACTCTTTTGTCTCTGCTCAAAGCATGTACATCATATAGCATCCAGCCAGTCCTGCTGTTATATCTGTCCTCTGCCAGCAGGATACAGAGTGCTTCCCAGTGGTGAGAGAAGGGTGTCCACATGCAGACTGCCTTGCATTAGCTACAGGAAGAGACCCAGTGGTTATGGAGGACCAATACACACTACTGAGGCTGATCTTGCACAGTCTCTTCTCTATGAAAGTACAGCATTGTTCTTTCCAGTGCTTGACTGTGTTGTGTCTTCCTTGGGACTCTGCCATCAAGATGCAATGGCCAGAAGTGTTTAGAGTCCTCCCCTGGAATTGGTAACCAGTGCACATTACTCTGCTTGACAATAAGGAACATGCATATAGAATATTTTTAAAACTCTTACAACTCAATAATAAAAGAGATATAACCATGTTAAAAAAAATAATAAACAAAGGATCAGAACAGATGGTCCTCTGAAGATAGATATAAAATGGCCATTAAGCACATGAAAAAAGTGTTCAACATCATTAGCCATCAGAATAAAAATGCAAATCAAAACCACAATGAAATACTCCTTTACACAAACTTTGATGTCTATAATAATAATAATAATAAATTAGAGTGCCTAGGTGGCTCAGTCAGTTAAGCATCTGCCTTCAGCTCAGGTCATGATCTCAGGGTCCTGGGATCGAGTCCCGAGTCGGGCTCCCTGCTTAGTGGAGAGCCTGCTTCTCCCTCTGCCTCTGTGCGCCAACCCTCCCTTCCTACTCATGCTCTCTCTCTCTCACTCTCACTCTCTCAAAATAAATAAAATCTTAAAAGAAATTAAAGGAAAAGAACAAGTGTTGGCAAAGATGTGAAGAAATTGGATCCCTTATTCCCTGCTGGTGGAAATATATAATGGTGTGGCCACTTTGAAAACAGTCTGGCAATTCCTGAAAAACAATCATAGAATTACCATTTTACCAAGCAAGTCCACTCTTAGAGAAATGAAAATATATGTGCTATACACACACATACACACACACAACGTACACAAATGTTCCTAGCAGCATTATGCATAATAGCCAACTGTGGAAACAATCCAAATGTCCGTTAACAGATTAATAGTTAAATAAAGTTTGGTATATTCATACAACAAAACATTATTTGACAATAAAAAGAAATGAAGTGAAAAATCACAGTGTCCAGTCTGGCATGTAAAGAACTTGGAAGTCACTACTTCATCCTAACAAGTAAAAAGCTGAACAGAGAAACGAACAGCTCTTCTTGCATCCATAAATAAAGTGAGATCCCAGAGTAAATGGCTGCCCCTGAGATTAGAAAGACTTGTAAGGGATACAGAGGATTATGATTTACCAGAGCAGAAACCCGCAAGCAGAAATGTCTGTGGCAGCCAGTGCCAGGGCAAAGGAAACTGAGCCATTAACTGATGACAAGCTAGGGGCTCAGGGTGGACAATGATGAGAGATGCAAAACTCCAAGGGGACCCAGTCACTGAAGAGCCCCCACACTTTTGTGAATTCTACCTTCTGAAGCTCCACAAGATTCTCACAGCGAATATATATTTTTAGAAAAATCCCCTCACACTTCCAGCAGTGGGAGAAGAAAAGGAGCCATTAGGAAATATGCCAGAGCATTCTGTTCTTAACCAGCTCTGCCCTCAGCAGAAACTATTTACCCTGAGCCTGGGCTTTTATCACAGCCTGATTGACCTAGAGGAAAAGAAATACCCAATTCCAGTCCACTCTAGCCATCCTGCCCCCCCTAAGCGGGAGTTAAAAAAAAAAAAAAAAACTGAGAAGCACTTGTAAAGTCTACAATCCAGAGGTACAGGCTTACTAAAAAACTAATTGTAGGACTGTAGAATGCTTCCTTCCCCCCGACCTCTTTATAGCAGTCCTTTTGCCCAGTACATTATTTCTGGCTATCAGGAAAAAATTTCAGGGCATACCAAAAGGCAAAAACAAAAACAAAAAAACATAGTTTGAAGAGACAGTGCAACATCAAAACCAGACTCAGATAACGTCACGGATGTTGGAATTTTCAGATGATTAATATGCTAAGGGCTGTTAATAGTTAAAGGAGACAGCATTCAAGAGCAGGTGGGCAATGTAAGTTCAAATGTCGAAATTTTAAGAAGAGCCGAAAGAAATGCTAGGAATCAAAAACATTGTGATAAAAATGAAGAATGTGTCTTAGATGAACTTATTAGTAGACTGGCATTGCTGAGGAAAGAATCTTTGAGCTTACAGATATATCAATAGAATCCTCCAACACTGAAAAGGAAAGAGAAAAGACTGCAAAATAAAATCAGAATATTCAAGAACTGTGGGATAATCACAAAATGTATAACATACATGTAATGGGAATATCAGGAAGAGAGAAAGGAAAAGAGATATTTGAAACAATAATGACTGAGAAATTCCCTCAAACTAATGTTTATATATGGTATATAATGTATATTATATGAGATATAAAAGTGAATGAAATGGATACATTCCCAGAAACATACAATTTTCCAAGACCAAATCATGAAGAAATAGTAAATCTGAATAGACTGATTACTAGTAAGGAGACTGAATCAGTAATCAAAAACCTCCCAACACACAAAGTCCTAGACCAGAGGGCTTCACTGATAAATTCTACAAAACATTCAAAGAAGAATTAATACCAATACTTCTCAAATTTATCTAAAAATTTAAAGAGTGAATTCTGCACCTCTAAACATTGTATTGTTAAACTTTGTCTATTTTAAAAACATATAAAATGGGTGACAGTATATTTTTGACTTGCTTTTTCTTTCTAATCAACAATATGATATGGATTTATCCATATCCATACATACACATGTAGTTCTTTCCTTTTTACTTTTTGTACTGTAGCCCATTATATTAATATATGTTATCCATTTAGTGTACTCACGTTGAACTTTTATATTATTTTAGTATGTGACTATTACCAACAATGTTTCAATGATTTTCATTGTACATTTCTTCTGGTGTATGTATATTTCAGTTTCTTTATGCCAGGTGATAAAATTACTAAGGGATAGCCTATACATATGTTCTGCAATACTAGTTAATACCCACGTGCTTTCCAAATAATAATACCAATATATATTCTCAACAGCATTGAATGATAATTTGCTTAGCTCCCCATCCTTGTTTATGTATATTATTATAAGACTTTATTTAAAAAAACAATCAAAAAAACCCATGCCAGTCCAAGAAGTAGCTTGTATTGATGTAGTTTTACTTTGAATTACCCTAAAACATGAGGTTGTGTCTTTTTTCATATAATTATGCCCTTTATAATCCTAGTCTGTGAAATGCCTTTTCATATCTCTTGCCTATTTTTTTCTTATGTTTCTTCTTTTTTTTTATTTGTAGGAGTTCTTTCATTACTTAGCTATAAAAGCAGTCATTAGTTATAGGTATTTTAAATATATTCTTTCAGGGGTGTCTGGGTGGCTCAGTTGGTTAAGTGTCTGACTCTTGGTTTTGGCTCAGGTTGTGATCGCGGGGTCCTGGGATCGGGCCCCCCCCCACTAGCTCCACGCTGAGTGTGGAATCCACTTCAGAATCTTTCTCCCTCTGCCCCTCCCCAACTCGTGCGTATACATGAGCACATGCTATCTCTCTCTCAAATAAATAAAATCTTTAAATATATTCCTTCAGCTTTTTTCCACTGTTTTGTGCCTTCACAAATAGAACTTATATTATAGTTGAATTCATCTGTCCCCTCTTCACTATGTTTTATATTTTGTTTCATTTAATAAATATTTCTTTATTCTATACTCATGAAAATATTTTCATATAATAATCACTATTTTTTTCTTAATGAGATTTATTTATTTACTTAGTTAGTTAGTTGTCATTGACCCCCTTCGCCCATTTCTCTCACTCCCCACCCTCTTGCCTCTGGCAAACCCTAATCTGTTCTTTGTATCTTTGAGCTTATTTTTTTGCTGTTGTTGTTTGTTTGTTTTAGATTCCATATATAAGAGAGATCATACAATATTTATCTTTCTCTTTCTGACTTATTTCACTTAACATAAAAGCCTCATGCTACAAATGCAAGATTTCATTGTTTTTTTATGGCTGAATAATATCCCATTGTGTGTATGTATATATATATATATATATATACATATATATGTGATATACATACACACATACCTGTTTCTTTATCCATTCATCCACTGATGGATACTTAGGTTCTTTCTATATCTTGGCTATTGTAAATATGCTGCACTGAACATGGGAATGCATGTATCATTTTGAGTTAGTGCTTTTGTTTCCTTTGTATAAATACCCAGAAGTGGAATTAGTGGATCATATGATAGTTATATTTCAATTTTTTGAGGAACCTGCCTACTGTTTTCCACAGTGACTGCAACAATTTACATTCCCACCAACAGTGCACAAGTGTTTCCTTTTCTTTACATCTTTGCCAATGCTTATTTCTTGTCTTCTCGATCACAGCCATTTTAACAGGTGTGAGATAATGTCTCCTTGTGGTTTTGATTTGCATTTCCCTAATGATTAATGATGTTAAGCATCTTTTCATGTACTTACTGGCCATCTGTATGTCTTCTTTGGAAAAATGTCTACTCGGATCTTCTGCCTAATTTTTAATTGGATTGTTTGTTTTTTACTAATGGGTTGTATGAGTTCTTTATATATTTTGGATATTAGCCCCTTACTAGATATATAGTTTGCAAATATCTCTCCCAGTCAGTAGGTTACCTTTTTCATTTTGTTAATTGTTTCCTTTGCTGTGCAGAAGCTTTTTATTTTGATGTAATCCCACCTATTTATTTTTGCTTTTGTTGCTTTTCCTTTTGGTGTCAGATTCATAAAGTCTTCACCAAGACCTGTATCAAAGAATTTACTGCCTATGTTTTTTTTCTAGGAATTTTATGGTTTCATGTCTTATGTTTAAGTCTTTAATCCATTTTGGTGAATTTCTTTATATGGTATAAGGCAGTTGTCCAGTTTCATTTTTTGGCACATAGCTGTTCAGATTTCCCAACACCATTTATTGAAAAGACTGTTCTTGGCGTGCCTGGGTGGCTCAGGCAGTTAACTGTCTGCCCTTGGCTCAGGTCATGATCCCAGAGTCCTGGGATCAAGCCCCCACATTAGGCTCCTTACTCAGCAGGGAGCCTGCTTCTCCCTCTGCCTCTGCCCCTCCCCATCCCACTCATGCTCTCTCTCTCAAATAAATAAATAAAATCTAAAAAAAAAAAAAAAGACTGTTCTTTTCCTAATGTGTATTCTTAGCTCCTTTGTCATAAATTAATTGGAGATATATATATGTATGTTTATTTTGGGGTCTCTGTATTGTACCATTGATTTCTATGTTTTTATGACAAAATCATACCATTTTAGTTACTGTAGCTTTGTAATATAGTTTGATATCAGGGAGTGTGATGGTTCCAGCTTTGTTCTTCTTTCTCCAGATTGCTTTGTATTTTGGGGGTTTGTGGTTTCATACAAATTTTAGGATTATTTGGTTTTTTTCTGTGAAAAAAGCCATTGGAATTTTAATAGGGATTGCACTGATCTGTACATTGCTTTCGGTAGGATGGACATTTTAACAATATTCATTCTTCCAATCCATGAGCATGAACTATCTTTCCATTTATTTGTGTCTTCTTCAATTTCTTCATAATATCTTGTAGTTTTGAATATACAGGGCTTTCATCACCTTGGCTAAATTTATACCTACATATTTTATTCTTTTTTATGGAATTGTTTTCCAAGTTTCTATTTCTGTTCATCATTAGCTCATCATTAGCGTATAGAAATGCAACAGAGTTTTGCATATTGATTTTGTATCCTGCAACTTTTCTGAATTTGTTTATTAGCTCTAACAGTTTTTTGATGGGATCTTTAAAGTTTTCCATATATAATGTCATATCATTTGCAAATAATGATTGGATTGATCTTAATTTGGTCTCCAAAATTCAATGCGAAACTAGTATAAACCCATAATATTGTAAATATGGCAGCCGCTCTGCCTGCACTGATCTTCCTTCGTGTCAGTGGTTCTCAAAAAAAAAAAAAAAAAAAAAAGCTAGTGTCAAATAAAAGATGCTACTTTATGGAAATGGTGTGATAAGGGATTATTCACAGGAATTGACTCACCAATTGTGTTTTTCAGACACAAAATAGTTGCTTCATGTAAAATTAATAGTAGTTAATTTTTTGGAAATTTAACTAAAGTCAGACATAATTGTATGATTTTTACATGCATTAATGTATTCATTCTTCAAAATAACTCCATAAATTAGATACTATTACCATTGTTTTGTGCAAACAAAGCACTGAGGCAGAGAGCTACTAGGTAATATGTCTAAGGTCAAACAGCTAAAAATTTAATAAAATAGAATTAAAGCTTGGTCATGTGGATCCTGTAGCCACACTTTCAATGAGTATAATGTATTGACTCTGTAAATAGTGTGTGGTCAAGGCGGGCTTCTGTGCGGTTGGTTTAATGCCCACATTGCTTAGTTCATGCTTTCTTCATAAACTCTGTCCCTGCCACCACACACACATTGTTCTTAAGTCCGTTGTGCAGGCCCATGGGAAACTGTTGAAGGAAGTTGGCTGACATCAATGCATGAGGATAATTTTATAGCCAGGAGCTGATATGATCTGGAGGTGTCTTTACTCGCTTCTGGTGGTTGATGCCAGAGGTTGGCTGGAACTTCCATCAAGGTTGTTGAACAGAGGACTTATAGTCTCTCCCTGTGGCCTGTGCTTTCTCACAGCATATTGACTTCAGAGTATTCAGACTTCTTACCATCAAAGACTTCTTACAGACAGCTTACATAAGCGATAACTGGATAAGCTGCAGCCTTTTTCTTACCTAGCCTCAAAAATCACCTCTTGTCACTTCTACTGTACTTCATTGGTTAGAGCAGTGACAGATTCAAGGGGGAGAGTATATAGTTCCTACCTCTTAATAAGAGAAGCATAAAATAATTACACCATAATGAGCATCTTAAATAATCTCTCATAAACGCAGAAAAAGCAGGACTATCCATCCATGATACATTTGGAAATCTTCCTATATACTTACAATGGATCTATTTACCATAAATGGATCTGTACAAAGACTGTGATGTAAGACACTGACTTCACATAGGCTCACAGATTACATTCAAAACATAGCATAACACTTGACATGTAATGGGTGCTGAATAAATATTTGCTGTTATTGAATTATCATCTCCATTGTCATTATTGTACTGAAAATTCATAAAAGGATAATATGAGAAGAGTTATACCTTGCATACAGGTTACAAAGTTAATTAGAGGATCAGAAAATATGAGATTGATTAACAGAGGTTTTTCCAGTAATAATAGATTTTAATAAAATCACAGGAAATAGATAGTAATAGAGGAAATTGGTCCTTGAAAATATTATAGTGGAAATTGGAGTCAGGTGATGAGAAAATTATGGATTTATTAGACAATTATTTGACTTCTTTACAAAAGGCAAAGTGAATTGACTTTTATTGGATGCAGTTTGAGTTAATTCTATTTTTAAATGCAGGCAAATACAAACTATTTATAAAATCTAAAAGTATCATAGTATGAGAAATGTTTACTATGGGAATTAAAAAATTTTGATTTTCCATCTGTTGCTTTGAATATAGAAAATTAAATTAAGACTTTCACAAAACTGAATTTAAAACTCAGTCTCATCAGGAAATGCCATTCCTATGCATAATTTGTACAACATTTAAAATTTTGTTTATATATATCAGATTGGCAAACTCAACAAACTCACCAGCCATGTTTACATGAAGGGAAGAATTGAGACAAGTCTCTCAATTACACATGCAATCCAATTGACCCCACCATGATCTTCTTTCCAGAAGCTACTATTGAGACATAGTATTACAACAATATTTCTGGACATGTGTATAGTATATAAAATAAGTAACAAGTAGTCTCCATATTGCCCAACTTCTAATTTTACTTTTCATGAGATTTTTTTCTTATGCTGAGCAATAAAGGACACTAATTTTCTGTTTCCAAAAATAGATGTAAAATTCAAACGTAAAGGCTAAGGTATTCTTCAAGCATAATTATTTTGTACAAAGTTAGATGCAGAAACTCATTAGTATCTAGTAATCAAATAAGAGAACTCAGAAAGCATTCACTCCTTTCATGTATTAAACATTTGTGGATTGTTTGCCATATGTAATGAACACAGATCCAGGTATTGTGGACATCAACATGCTTAAGACCCAGCCCAGACTTTACAATTTTCAGGTGAAGCAAAGAAATAAAGCAACAACTAAAATGTAGTGAGAGTTTGGTAAAAACTCTAGAACACATAGGAGGGGCATTATAACCGGATACAAGCAATCAAAGAAACCGTCCCAGAGGAGGACACCTTTGAGCTGAGATATGAAGAATGTACCAAAGGACTTTCTCACTAAAAGGCTCTATGTTTTTTGAGTAAGAGTTTCTTTGATAATTTGTAGATTACTGTAGAGCATTTCCTTGTAAATACAATATAGATGATGCATGTAGCCACTGAAGTAGGTATTTGAAAGCAAATATATGATTTAAAATCTAACATACAACATTTGCTTCCTTTACTTGAATCAAACCCCTTTAACAAAGGCTTTCAGCTGAATTGCATATTTGATCCCCAAACCTCTGCTTCTCTTGGTTCTATATGTCAAAAACCTCATAGAGTATTGGATCAAAAGGATTGCATGTTAAGTTTCTGAACATAAAGATTTTGTTCTGATTTTAATAGTGATGTATGTTCATTATACAAAATTTGGAACAAGCAAATACAACGGAAACAGCAAGGAGAAAAAAATGCTGCTTAGACTTTTCCCATCTATAGTAAAAATGACTAATACGTTGATTTGGTTAAACATGTAGGCTATGTAATTAGAAAAAGAAAAAAAGAAAAAAGTTCAAATTCCTCTATTCCCAATATTTAACACTCTAGTAGAGAAAAAGGTCCAAATGTACCTGGGATGCCTTGAGGCCATATTGCTCTGTGTTACAAATCATGTCCCCTTTACCCTTAATATCCAAATTCTACTGCCAGATTAGGCCTTCCATGGTGACAGAAAGTTTCAGGGCATCCTCAGAGTGTCTCCAAGCTATCCTGGCCTTAGCTACTCAGAGTGTCACACGCATTCTTCTGCTCCAACTTCTTTATGTGAACACACCCTGCACACTTCATGCCTCCGTATCTGTGGTAGGTGCTTCCATAGATGTTGCCTTTCTGCCATGGCCATAGTCTTTGCTTTCCTTCTAGGTAACACACTCTAGCGTGGGTCGCCAGTGAGCTCTATGGAAAATGAGGTTACTACACCTTTTCTCGGTTAGTGTTGAATCTTGTTGTTTTGACCTCGATACAGCACAGTAGGCATAAGGTTCTTCAATAAATAAGAATCCTTTGCTTCCAGATGTATATTTTCTCTCCATTGGCATAAAAAAAGGAGCCACATTTTCCTGTCTCTCCTTGTATCTGAGCTCAAATTTCCTGTGCATCAATCTTTATCCTCTGTCAGCCCCAAATGATACCAAGCAAAAGCCTTTTGCAAACACAATTAAAAATTATGTGCATGCACATGTGAAGAAGAGGGAGAATATTCCTCTCCCAAAACAATCCCTGTTAGGCTCAGCTTCAATGACTTGCTAAAGGTGTAAAAAAGAAACATTTTTAAAACAATGCAAATATGTGATAAAAGGCAAACATGTATAGAAAGAGATGGAAAACTAAACAGAAATCTTCCTAATGTTTTAGATTTTGAAACTGTCAGATCACTTTTATTAAACATCAAAAAGAGATTATAAAGTAGGCTGCTCTTCAAAACCAGAAATTACACTGAGGTTTTTATAGTAAAGGTGAAAAGCAAACATAGCTCTAGGACTGAGAACTCAGGGAGTTCACTGTAAGTTCAGGTACAAGTAAAGAGGTTAATAGTAAGTACCACCACTGAGTTATTACTAGTTGCTACATACTCATGTTTCATGAATTCCCACAATTATCTAAGGCATCACCAGCTCACCTATGTTTGAAGGCTTATAATAAAGTTGAGTAAAAGCAATCCCAGAGCTAAAAATAATTTCACAGGAAAAAAAGGTTCTTATTATTGTACATTAAATGATAAAAAAGCAAAACCAATTATGATGGAGATCAAAGCATAATAAAATTTTTAATTTTGCTTGAGGCCAAATTAATTAATCCACGTTTCTTTATTTAAACAACTAGTTCACAAATTCAGTTTTGGTTAAAGGTAAAGAATGGGATATTTTATAGCATGGCATCTAAGTGACTAAAGTAGATTATTATATAGTTTTCATTTCTTTAGCCCTGTCCTATGTTTAGCACCAGACAGTCTGAATCAGTGACTGTGACACTGATTTTCCATGCTCAGGGGATGTGGAAATGAGAATAGCTCCTCTCAGCAAACATGGAATTGAAATGAGAGTGGCTTCTCTCACTATTACATCTAATGAGCCACTAGAAAATGTTGTTCTTTCTATCATAGTTCTCGCCTCTGCTGGGTTCGAGGTCTCAGTACTCAAAGAATGAATATTTCCAACAAGGGACCCTAGAATGTTACGAGTAGATTAGAAGTTGAGATCACCCCCTCTCCATTATATGCTTATCGGGCCATTGGAAGAACAGCAAAGGAGAAAAAAAAAGGGAGAGGAGCTAGAATGTTGGTAGGTGTATGATCCTGAACTTCATGAGGAAATAGAATAGATGCTAAAAAATAGAGCAAGAAATAAGTAAGGAACCAGTGGAACTAAACTACCACCTATGTAAGATCTCCAAAGACTGTATTTCTTAGGGAAAGTTGGATCAATCCACAATGTAAAAAAAGACAAAAAAAAATCAGAAATCAACTGAGGTGTTACCAAAGGTAAAGAGAATATTGAAAGCGGTGGAAAAAACAGTAATACTTATAAAATCTCAAAATCAATTGCAAAAATGAGGAATGTAGTGTTTATTCATTTACTTCTATGCTGTGCTAGACATCCATTTATATATATTAACTTATTTTGCAGTTTATTCCATAGATTACTAAATACCACATGGGATATTGAGGCAGAACTAAGAGGGAATTTTAGGAAGCAATGGTGTCATATAGAGATTGTAGGCTTTTAGCTCAATAAGAGGTTTCATGAAACTGGTCCTCATTTGGGGACAGAATAAGAATATTTTTAATTACAGAAGAGATTTTTATATGATGTTAGGCAGGGGCACTGCTATTGCTATTGTTTATGTTTTTTGTGGCTTGGATATTTGAGTATGGGTAGAGGTGTATTTTGATGTTAAGCAGTCGAATGGTGGACTATAGCATGTTTTTTCAGTTTTTGGCTGTCTATAGTCTTGAAACATCCTGTCCAAATGTGAGAAATGTCTAGATCTTATTACTGTCTCCTTTTGTTTGAAGTCAGAAACATAGTTTCCTTGCCTTTCATGCAGGCATTGATGTGAACTCCATCAATGCAAATTGTTTATACCAACTTCAAAAGAGATGCAAGAATTCAAAGAAGTAGGCTCCTCCTTGAATCTCCTCTGGCAAATGTAATGTCAAATCCAGCTGCTGAGAAGTAATCATGTCAGATGTTTTAGAAAGAATGATCAGAGACTTGACAGTGTTAACTGTGGTATCTGTGACCAACTGCTGGGAATGGCCAGCAATCCCTGTGGAGGAAAGATGACTCCAAACTTTGCTATGAAAGAGAGGAGAAGGCAAGACCCTTTGCTCTTCTTTGCTCCCGCTTTTACTGGTCCTTCAGGATAATCACAAATCCTTATCACTGGTTCTCAATCACGTGATGTGTAACAAGGGGTCTTACTGGTACCAGGAGGACCTGTTTACCGGAAAGATACAATATGCTAATCTGCGTGTTCTGTGAGTTCTGCTAAACATAGCCTAAGGGACAATGCACACACCTCTTAGATCACAGGGTGGCTGTTTTGGCTCAATTCCTGAGGCAGAGTGGTCACACTCAGCATTCCAAAGGCCCACGCCCTTCTCCGAAAACTTCCCTGCCCTCAGCGGCCTCCATGTTACGTTTTAGCAAGCCAGGTACTATGGCTGATTTCATGCTCTACATTAACCCCAACACCCAATGATGGTTGTCCAAGTGTCTTTGCTGAAGGGGTTATGTGCTCTGAACTAGACACTTCTCTTGGCTGTGTAACTTGCAATTCTGACCATTGGGCTTGGGAAGACTCTAAGAGTTATCAAATATTCTTTCATACATACATATATTGCTAAAACTACTTATAGTAGATCTCTCTTTTTTATAATTATGAACTCTCTGCAAATGCCCCAAAGTGACAAACTCACTGAGTATGGATAAAAACTAAAAAACAAAACAAACAATGCACACAAAATAGTTCATTATCTCTAATTCTTCTAAAGCAGTGAACACAAAATGTACATTAATACCTCAAAAAAGCAACCTTCCCTATGAATGTAAATTCTCATGTGATCAGAAAGGAGGTCTCATTTAAATCTAATCCCAAGTCCCCCCACTTAATTTTTGAGTAAAATGTGTCAATGCAAGCATTTACAGGAAGAAAAAAAGCTGGACACACTTGAAAGAAAAAGTGTCTAAAGCAGTCTTTTTAAGACTTGAAGTGATTTCAGATTTGATTGGCTGCTGTTGCAAGACAAGAGCAGCTAAGAAAACAACTTAAGGGCGAGAAATTCTCTTCCTGTTAAAAAAAAAAAGTACCCATGGCAATTCAACATAATTAGGTCTAAAGCAGAACAAAGTTTGAATCTAACAAAAGGAACAAGGTACTGAAAAGGGAACAAGAAAAAAATTGGAGTGGATTTCAGTGGTTTCTGGACAGGGACTCAGTATGTCAATTTGTGGGGTTTCCTCTCTGGAAAATACTATAGCAAATGTGACCTGTAGACAAGTGTTCGGAGAAGGATGTCACCACTCTCCTGTTTTCCGGGGCACAGTATGGACATTCTCCCATTTGCTGGGTAACTGGCAGAAACACTTCCCAGAAATTAAGGTGTAGGTACTAAGCAAATTTGGACATATAGAAATTTCCGACAGGATTCAGAGCTGAGACATTCACAGAACCTGAGATTTAGAAATAACTGGGGAGAATCAACAAGTGAGACTGTGGGCTATATGGCCTTGCATTTTGGATTTGGATCAGATTGTATAGAGTTGTGCTAGATGTAAAGTTTCTCTGAAAAGATTCTTTCCCAGGTCCCTGAAGAATTAGAGACATCTCCCTAACAAGAATCAACTATCTCCATAATTTGGCTATCGTTGATAATGCTGCTATAAACATCGCGGTACATGTATCCCTTTGAATTAGTATTTTTGTATCCTTTGGGTAAATACCTCGCAGTGCATTGCTGGATTGTAGGGTAGTTCTATTTTTAACTTTTTGAGAAACCTCCAGAGTAGCTGCACCAGTTTGCATTCCTACCAACAGTGTAAGAGGGTTCCCCTTTCTCTGCATCCTCGCCATACCTGTGTTTTCTGGTTTTAGCCATTTTGACTGGTGTGAGGTGACATCTCATTGTAGTTTTGTTTTGTATTTTTCTGGTGATGAGGGATGTTGAGCATCTTTCTATGTGTCTGTTGGCCATCTGTATGTCTTCTTTGGAAAAATGTCTATTTATGTCTTCTGCCATTTTTTAACTGAATTATTTGTTGCTTGGGTGTTGAGTTTTATACGTTCTGTGTATATTTTGGATACTAACCTTTTATCACATATGTCATTTACAAATATCTTCTCCCATTCCATAGGTTGCCTTTTAGTTTTGTTGCTTGCCAAATTATGGAAAGAGCCCAAATGTCCATCAACTGATGAATGGATAAAGATGTGGTGTGTGTGTGTGTGTATATATATATATATATATATATATATATATATATATATATATAATTGGATATATAATATATATATTATTGGGGATATATATATATATATATGGAATATTATTCAGCCATAAAAATGAATGAAATCCTGACACTTGTAATGACATGGATGGAGCTAGAGAATATTATGCTAAGCAAAATAAGTCAATCAGAGAAATACAAATCCCATATGATTTCACTCATATGTGGAATTTAAGAAACAAAACAAACAAACATGGGGGGAAAAGAGAGAGGAAACCCAAGAAATAGACTCTTTACTATAGAGAACAAACTGATGGTTACCAGAGAGGAAGTGAGTGGGTAGATGGGTTGAATAGGTAATGGGGATTAAAGAGAGCACTTGTGATGAGCACTGGGTGTTGTATGTAACTGCTGAATGACTAAATTTTACACCTGAAACCATTACACTGTATGTTAACTAACTGGAATTTAAATAAAAAATTAATTTTAAAAAAAGAATCGACTATCTTATATCATTACCTTTCCTAAAGGATCATTAGTTTTTTAATATACAAAGCTAGAAATCTAGACCAGACAACCTTTCTTCTTTCTTCCTTCTTTCTCCCTTCCTTCGTCCCTTGCTCCCTCCCTCCTTCTCTCCCTTCCTTTCTTTCTTCCTTCCTTCCTTCCTTTAAATCATAGCACTCCAGCTCCAATGGAAAAGGGAGATTTAATAAAGGATGAAGTTTTTTACTTTTTTAAAGAATAAGTTACTTCTTTCCACCTAGTTAAAAAAAAAAAAAGGTAGCATAACTTTTTTTTTTTAAAGATTTTATTTATTTATTTGACAGAGAGAGACATAGTGAGAGCAGGAACACAAGCAGGGGGAGTAGGAGAGGGAGAAGCAGGCTTCCCGCAGAGCAGGGAGCCCGATATGGGACTCAATCCCAGGACCCTGGGATCATGACCTGAGCCGAAGGCAGACGCTTAATGACTGAGCCACCCAGGCGCCCCGGTAGCATAACTTTTTAAAGAAAATTATATTCTTCATGATTTTGTGTGATATTACAGAGAGATTTAAATTCTCTTTTAAAACATTTAAGTATTTGACTCCTTAAAACCTCTTTAAAGCTGAAAATCGTATATTAGCATAGAGAAACATTTAAAGCAGTTTCATTTCAGATTTATATTCATATATGCAAGTATGTCTTAAAGTAAATCTTTCAGCAGGATTTTGAACTATTCTAGCAGAATGGAGAAAAATCACTTTCTGAGTTAGTGAAGTTTCTTATTACTCAGAAAGTAGCAAAATATTTTGGTTCATTAATTAGTAAAAAGCCTCCACCCTTAGTCAAAATTAGTCACTTTAGTGAAATTTAGAATCATCTGCTTTCAAGATAGAACCAGTAATCTTGGTTTGGGCTGTGAATAATTTCAAAATAATCTCAAGACGTGATAAAATGCACATTTGATGGAGGCTGCAATTGAAAAGCACACATTTTAAAGGTTTTTTCAATTTATGTCTTCACTAAGAACACCTTTAATAAACTCTTGATGTGTGGGAGGCTCTATCCTACATAACACAGAAGACATAAAACGTTATTAGCTCAATATGCCCCCCCCCCAGAGGAGTACAAGTTAAATATGTGCAGAAATAATACTTCATGCTTAGACTGCAGAGTAGAATTGTTGACCATGTAGTGCTTACAGAAGATTACAAAAACTGATATAAGTATTCATCTGATTTTGCTCAAATTTAGCAAAAAGTTGTATTTCCTATATATTTATACTAAAAATGTTACAGATATAAAGTCATTTTAGACTACCTCAATCATATTCTCCTCTTTTCTCTTTCTTTTTCCAAGTGACCATTATTTTAGCCTATGATTAACCATGTGAACCTAATCATGTGTTTTTACTTAAATATTAAACATACCTTATATAGCATCTTGAATGTTTTGAGTAGTTCTATAAATTATCTTTTATAACATATAATTAATTTTTATTGATTATGTTTATACCTTTCTGATCTAATTAATTCATTTTAAATACTCTATAGAGGAGCGCAGTAAATACAGCACTAAGTGTTTTTACTTCCCTACCAATGACTGATTCTGGTATTTTGTTATTACAGGCAAGAGAGTGTTGAACATCTTTAGCACATCTCATTATATGTGTGTGAGTGCAAGGGTGCTCTAAGTAGAAACTGGGGGTTCATGGAGAGCATCTTCAAATTTTTCTTAAATCACGAGACAACATGAATACCAAATGTAGATTAGTTTGCTTTTGTGGTGAATTATATCTATTTTCATTAACTATTTATTCCTAATTTGCTTTAAATTCTCCCCATCTAATGATATGCCTACATGAGCTTTCATCTGAAGAGAGTTTTTTATTATTTTTGAAATCCATTTGAAAATATTTTCCTTTACCTGAAGATTTTAGTCTATATTAATTGTGGTTACTGATACATTTAGAGTTATTTGTACTTTATTATTTTGTGTCATCTTTTTATTATTATTTAATTTGTTTTTTAAATTCCTTTCTTACCCTTCTATTAGATTGTTTTCACTTCTTAGATTTATCCTTATTCTTATAAACTCTGCTTATATTGTTCTAATGGTTTCCATAAAATTTTTGCTATGTATACTTAATATTTCTATCCTTTTCCAGAATCCTGTAACTCCAACCCTCACTTTTTAAAATTCCAGTCAAAATTATGTGTGATCATTATCCTCACCTAACTTCCATGTTATAATTGTTTAGTAGATCTACATTGTTTGAAAGCTTTCTTAAATTAGTCATTTTATCATTATTGTTAAACTATACCTACATTTTTAGAAATTCTCTTGATTATCATTTCTGTACCTTTCTCTCAATTGCTAAATTCAATGTCCTTTCCAAAGAACACTCTTCATAATTTTCTTCAAAGGTAAATTGGAAGCTATAAATTCTGTCACAATTTCTCTGAAAATTTCTTACTCATTTATATTAGTTTAGCTAAGTACACTTTTGGCTAATTGTTGAATATAATTATATTACCTCCAAATATTTAGTCTTTGATAAAAAGCCTGTTGCAAATCTAATTATCATTCCTTTAATATATTTTATTTTTATCTACAAGTCTTTAATATTTCTATTTGTCTTTTATATATGAACTTAAACTATTATATGCATATATTATATGTATCGTATATATATATAACATGCTTATTTAATCTAAAAATATATCTTCTATTTAAGATATTTCTCAGCCACTATCTCTTGATTATCACGTTCTCCATTATTTTTATTCTTTCTTTGTAGAATTCTTACTCAATATGAGATATTTTTATTCTGTATTCCAAACCTCTTAAACTACTCTTTTTAATATTTTACATATTTTATCTATCTATGATGCATTTTGATGATCTGTCTTCCCACTCACCAATTCTCTTTTCAGCTGCATTTGATCAGCTGTTTAATCAAACTTTTTTTAATTCATTGACTTTTTTTTAATTCCATCCAATGTCTTTGATGATGACCTTTTATTGTTTCCATTCCTATGGAATTCCTGCCTAGCAGGGAGCCTGATGCGGGACTCAATCCAGGGACTCCAGGATCATGACCTGAGCGGAAGGCAGTCGCCCAACCAACCGAGCCACCCAGGCGCCCTCCATTCCTATTTCTTAATTATATTAAATGTTATTTTTAAATTTTATTCCAAAATATTTCATTATTTCTAGTTCTTTTTTTTTTTAAGATTTTATTTATTTATTTGACAGAGAGAGAGATAGCGAGAGCAGGAACACAAGGAGGGGGAGTGGGAGAGGGAGAAGCAGGCTTCCCGCAGAGCAAGGAGCCCGATGTGGAACTCGATCCCACTGGGATCATGACCTGAGCCAAAGGCAGACGCTTAACGACTGAGCCACCCAGGCGCCCCTCGTTATTTCTAGTTCTTGACATACTAGTTTTATTGTGTCTTATATGTTTTGGTCAGATCTCAGGTCACACATTCATAATTCAATCATGTCATCTGAGGCATGCTTGTCAAGGGCTAGATTTATTATATTCTTGGATGTAGGGGCTACATTATCTCTTTTCCTTCCACCCAATAGCATGGACTATGTGAGAAATAATAAAATTTTCTGTGGGAAATGTGGGTTTCCTTAATAAATAGAATAGAATTCAAGTGATCAATAATAAAAAAAAATCCACTTAAGGGAATTTTATTTGTTTTCTAGAATCAATTCTGTCTTCCTTTGATAACAACCCCAATTTTCTTATGAGGATATGTTAAAACCCTCTATTAGACCTGGTGCAGATGTAGAACACATAACCCAGCCTAAGTCAACCAATCATTACTTTTTCTCATCTACGTTGATTGGTTCAAGGCTAGCTTGTAATATAAGCATTGTAATCATAATGAATAGCAGGAATATCCCTGGGAAATTTACCCTTTTTTAAAGAATTTATATTTCAGAGGATGAGGTTGTGAGTGGTAAGAAAAGAATCAGTTGAAAAAAAGTAAGAAGCTAGGAAATACATGAAGTAGTTTCTAGAGATATAAATTAAACCCTGCATCAAACCATATGTAAAACCAAATTTGCCCCTACCAGCTATGTGAACCAATAATGTCTCCCTAGTACATCAGCTAATTTCAGCTGAGATTTTATTAATTACAAAGAAAAATGGAGGAGGAAGGTTCTTAACTGTTAAATCTATTACTCCTTAAAATATAAAGCCATTTTTATTACCTAGCATAAGGAACAGGGAATCTTAGATTCAGGTGATATTCCCTGCATGGTAATTTTGAGCACAACTCTTATTCCTTTCAACATCAATTTCTTTATTTTTAATTTAAACAAAATAGTGTCTACTTACGGAGTTATTTTAAGTATGGAATGAGATGGTATATATTCAATGCCTGTTATATGCTAAGAATATTTTTTTAAGTTGTCAATATTACTTTAGAGTTATTAATTATCAAACTAGAAAATAATCAGATTTCAGCTAAGCCATATTACCCATTTTGCAAAGAAGTTTATCTGGGTCAAATAAATTATGCAATATAATTTTTCCATGGGGACTTTGTGCCTGATAGTATAGGTTGAATTTGAATCCAGGTCTCTCAAGTGAAAATTCAGTAACACCTCCTAATCTGACACTATTTTTTATGTACTTATTTATTTAATACCCACAGTTTTCTATTTTTCATTGTCTATGTGAATATTTTTTTCACAAAGTCAGATTGCCTTGGAAATTTCTAAGTAATGACCACCTGGAATTTCTCAAGGTGATCTTTATAATCATTTAGATATGTTTCCTTAACATGAAAAAAGCCTCTTGCTATTCCTTATTCAAACATTCTCTGAATATGATGAAAGAGAAGAAGGGAAAAAGTGTAGGGAAGAGAAATACAAAGATATGAAAAATATTTTATAGAATATCACTTATATGCAATTAATGTTAGCATAAACCATTCAAATAAAAGTAATTTTGGAAAAAGAGTAATTTTAAAAAACAGATGGACATTATTTTTATAATTGAGAAGACAGTTCTGCAGTGTGAGTCATTTGTCAGTATTCACAAAGCGTAGGGGAAAGATGAGAGTTCTCTCTTAATTGAGACAGAGGAGGAGAGTGACAATGTTATGGCCTGCAGCCCTTTGTTTATGCATGATTCTTTTGGTGATTTATGTTTTTCATAGCAAAAGCTGGGAGTCACTGCTAATATATGAATATATTACAGGTGTCAGAAGAAATGAAATACATTCTTGCTGAAGAATAAAGTAGAAAGCCTTAAAAATGAAGAGTAAATACTCTTCAGAGCAGGCTGTTCATGTCTCACTCATAAAATCATCTCAAACAGAATGTGATGACTTGCAAGCTTCTTTAATATCTGCAAGCTATTGTGCCATTTAATTTAGCAGGTTCTGAGCCCATAACTATTCATTTTCATCCCCAGATTTAAATACAAAGGAACTCGATAGGTAAATAGATAGATTTAGTTTACATGAATCTATCCAACATCATACATATGCACAAATATATACATGTATTTCAAAATAGGTTTAAAATTACTTTTTAAACAGCAAGCAATTAACATGTATCCAAGATTCTGTAAGGTGTGGTCCCAGCTAAAGGGGGAGAAGATCAGACAGGAGACTATTCTTAAAAACTCAAGAGATTATAAAGTTGTGAGATAAAGAAAAGGGACATATTCAAAATGTAGTGAGAAATGTACTTACCAGTTATGTTGACAGAAGATATATGTCAAAGGAATGAATTCACATTAAGGTTTGCTAACATAAAATACAGTATGAATTATATTTCAATCAATTAGGAAACCCAGCAAAGAAGTCCAGTATACTGTGGAAATTATAGGAATGCAGACACAGATGGTAAAAGTCATTAGCATTTATGCAGTATTTAACACCAAAAGGGTAAATGAAATCAACTTAGGATGTATCTTCCTAGAAGAAAAGAGAATGAATTTCTTGGGAAGCTATAGGCCAATATTCTGTACTTTTTATTTTTATATGTCTGGCTCCTACCCTGATGCCTCACACAAATTTAGGATCCATATATCTACAATATTCATAGAACAAATGATTACCAAATTTAGAAAATAGGCAGAAACAAATGAACTTATTTAATACTGAGAGAAAATGGTATGTCCCTAGGGGGAAAAATTGTCATTTCTTGGTAATCAACTGGTTCTGAATGTTTTCATAGGATGGAGTAAAACTTAAAAAACTCACCAGTAAAGTGGAATAAAATCAGGAATAAATACAAGCCATTTGGGGGAAAGAAATTTGCAAAAGACGTATACAATAAGGGCTGTTATCCAAAATATAAAAATAAGTCTTAAAACATAACCATAAATAACCCTGTTAATACATGGGTAGAAGACCTGCACAACAACCTCATCAAAGAAGATATACAGATAGCGTATGAAAAGATGTTCAACTCATTTGTTATTAGAGAATTATAAATTAAAATAGCAATGAGATACTACTACACACCTACTAGAATTACCAACCAGAACACGGACAACACCAAATGCTGGTGAAGATGTTGAACAACATCCCTGGTTAGAGTGCAAAATGGTGCAGATACTTTGACATACAGTTTGGCAGTTTGTTGTAAAACAAAACATATTCTTACCATGTGATCCAGCAATCATGCTTCTTGGGATTGACCCAAAGAAGTTGATAACTTATGTCCACAGAAAACCCTGCACATGGATGGTTATAGCAGCTTTCTTCATTATTGCCAAAACTTTTAAGAAACTAAGATACTCGGGGCGCCTGGGTGGCTCAGTTGGTTAAGCGACTGCCTTTGGCTCAGGTCATGATCCTGGAGTCCCGGGATCGAGTCCCACATCGGGCTCCCTGCTCGGCGGGAAGCCTGCTTCTCCCTCTAACCCTCCCCCCTCATGTACTCTCTCTCTCTCATTCTCGCTCTCTCAAATAAATAAATAAATCTTTAAAAAAAAAAAGAAACTAAGATGCTCTTCTGTAGGTGAATGGATAAAGAAATTGTGGTATATCTCAACAATGCGATATTATTCAGGACTAAAATAGCTATCAAGCCATAAAAAGACATAGAATAAACTTAAATGTATATTTCTAAGTAAAAGAAAAAAAAGTGCCAATCTGAAGAAGTTATATACTGTATGATTCCAACTATATAATATTCTGGAAAAGACGAGACAGTGAAGACAGTAAAAAGATGAGTGGTTGCCAGAGATTGGAAGGGAGGAAGGGAATAGGCAGATCACAGAAGATCCTGAGGGCAGTGACTCTACTTTCTATGATACCCTGTAATGGATACATGTCATTATACATTTGTCCAAACCCATAGAACATACAACACCAAGAATGAACCCTAATGTAAACCACAGACTTTTGGTGATAATGATGTGTCAATATAGGTTTATCAATTATAACAAATGTACCACTGTGGTGGGGGATGTAGAAAGTATGAGAGGCTGTGCATGTGTGGGGACAGGGGGTATATGGAAACTCTGTACTTTCTCCTCAATTTTGCTGTGAACTTAAAACTTCTCTTAAAAATTAAGTTTCAAGGACCATTATGATATACATTCTCCTTTTTCTTTTGAACATCCTCCCGGGTTTGTTGTTGCTATATATTTTTTTTTTTTTTGAAGTTTGGTTTTGAATACCAAATGCTGGCAAGGATATGAAGTAACTGAAGCACTCATATATCGCTTGTGGGAATGTAAAATGGTACCGTCATTCAAGAAGACTATGACAGTTTCCTACGAAAACTAAACATACAGTCCCCATAGGACATAACATGTGCTTAGGCATTTAACCCGGAGAAATAAAAACATGTTCACACAGAAATTTGTATACAAATATTCATAGCAACTTTGTTCATTGTAGCTTCAAGCCAGAAATACCCAGATGTCTTTTAGTTTGTAAATGTTCATACTAACTGTAGTCCCCTCAGACCCTGGAATACTACTCAGCAGTAAAAGAAATCTTGATACAAGCAACAAGTTGGATAGACCTCAAGGGAATTACGCTGGGTGAAAAAAGCCAATCTTAAAGGTTGCAGTTTGTATTATTTCATTTATATAGCATTTTGAAATGACAAAATTGCAGATATAAAGAACAGATTAGTAATCGTCAGATATGTATGGGGGTGGTGGAAGGAGAACGATGTATTTATAAAACAGTGCACAACGCATCCTTATGACAGAACTGTTCTGTATCTCCGCTGTAGTGGTGGTCAGACAAATCTACACATTCAATAATATTGCACAGTTCTAAACAGACACAAATGAGTGCATGAAAAATTGATGAGATCTGAACAAGATCAATAGAATATATCAATGTAAGTTAACTGGTTGTGATATTGTACTATGATTATACGAGATGTTACTCTTCAGGGAAACTCAGTGAAGGAAATATGGGATCTATCTATATTAATTTTTGTAACACTATATGAATCAACAAATATCTGAAAAATATATTTTTCTTTCCATAGCTCTTAACAAATTTATATATTTGTCAGAATCATAGATTCGTTGTGGTATTCAGAATGTTTCAGTTTATTTTCCACATTTTTCATATTCCTGTTGGTTTTCCACTTTTCCAGAAGCTTTGAGATCAGAGAATGTTTTCTCCATAAATCAATCAATCATAAGTTTTAGATGCAGGAAGAATTTCAGTTGTCATTCTTCAACTCTTCCTGTATCTCTTACTTTCCATCTAGCATTATTTTCGTATGCCTGAAAAAAATTTTTTGAATTCCCTTTTGTAGGGTTCTTCTGGTAGCAAACAAGCTTAGTCTTTATTCTTGAAGGATAACTTTAATGGCTATGAATTCTATTAGGAGATGTTTTATCAACATTTCTAAACATTACTTCATCTTAATCTACTTTCCAATATGTCTGGTGAGAAGTTAGCTATCAGACTCAGTCTACTTTTTGTTCCTCTCAGATTAACCTTTTGATCTTCATTGTAGTTGCTTTATAGACTTGCTCTTTGCCTTTCTTTCTAAATCAGATTTACTCTGATGTGTCTAAGTGTGATCTTTTTAAAAAGATCTTTTTATACTTATTGGTTTCATTAGAATAAAATTAATATAGTGATGACTTTCATCAATTTTGGAAATTTCTGAGCCCTCTATCTTAAAATATTGTTTTTGCTTTCTTTCTTTCTTTCTTTCTCATTATTTAGCCACTTGAATTCAACCTTGCAGACATTGCTTAAGTCAAATTGTGTTAGGCTCTAGGGTGGTAACAAATGACCCCAAACCTCAATGGTTTAAAAAAAATGATTTTTTTTTCCTGTTAACATCAGCAACTGTCCAGTTATAGCACTTCTCTTTATATATCTTCTTCATTTTGATACCCAGACTAATGGAGCAGCCCCCATCTCTGGAGAATGCTTTTCTTGCATCTGATCGAAAAAAGGAATTGCAGAACCATGTCCTGTCTCTTAAATCTTCCGCTCAGAAATAAGAAAGGTTAATTCTGATCACATTCTATTGTCTGAAACCAGTCATGTAACAAAGTTTACATCAACAAGATCAAATCCTATCAAAAGGAGACCTATAAATTAACTGTAAAAAAAAATGCAATCTACCACATACCTTCTCACTGTATCCTCTATATCTTACGACCTCTTATCTATTTTCATTATTTTGTTTTTCTATTCTTCTTTTGAATATTTTGACTTAATTAATTTACTAATTCTGACTTTGGAGGTATCTGTTCTGCTGTTAAATACATCTTTTGAAATGATAATATGGTTACCATATATTCTAGTTCTAGAATTTCATTTCTATTTAATTTTTGCTCTCTTATGCTGAGTCACTTTTCATTTTCCCGGTTCTCGGCCAAAACTTTCAAGCTTGAATTTATCTCTTTGAACATGTTAAACATAGATTTTACCATCTGTCTGTGATAATTCCACTATCTGAGGTTCTGTGCATCTGTTTCTGTTGTTTGTTGTTTCTGTATGTTTTGACTTCTTATTATCTCCTTATGGGACTGATTATCTTTAATTATGTGATGGACTTGAGATTTAAGTGCTATTTATAGAAATCATTTCAGACTTAGGATGATGTTAATCTTTTTCAAGATGTTTGCTGCTGCCAGGTGCAAGGAGTACTTGTATTCTAAGATCATTTTAATCCAGTTTCAGTGTAGGAAATTTTGGTAAGGGCCACTGAGAAGACTTGAAACTGGACAGCAGTTCACATGAGGATCATTTTACTCCTTGATTGTCTTACTCTGAGGGTGAATTCTTGTAGCCTTCATTCTTGCTGTGCCCTGGACTCCATTTTTTTCTCTCTTATCCTACAAATCTATCACAAGTACTGCGTATACTCCAAGGTCCTTGTTCAAAATTGGTGAAGTGCCAAGACATAATGAGTTCTCAAGGACAAACTCACATCTATGCATTTTAGTTTTAGCTCAGATTAACCTAGTGAGCCTTATCTTTATTTTTAGCTTTCGAATGTTTTAGAAGTTTGTCTTAAATATTTTCTGCATTTTTACTTGAGAGAATTGATCTGAATTACATATTCTGATATTCTAGATTGTCAGCTTTGATTTACTGAATTGACTCATGCAAAACATTTATTTAAGTAAAATTCAACTTTTTAATCTAAACGTGTTACCTATAATTAAATAGAATATCTTTCCAAAAATTAGCATCTTCTCCATGTGGATGAATTCTACTCTTGCAACTTAAAGCCATCTCAGCCTCTGAAAAATCCGATCTCAGTATGCTCACATGAGGGAGTCCATTGTTTTCTTTTAGGTTCCCTATCCTGCACCTGGAGTCCACACATTCCTTCCAGGCAGAAGCCAGGATGATTGTAGGATTCTTTTTTGTGTTTTTTTTTTTCAGGGATAATAGCCCTGTGCTACTTCTATCTAGTGTCTGAAAACAGCTCTCTCATATTTTGCTCAGTGTTCTAGTTATTTGTGGCTTAAGATTAAATTCAATCTTATTTACTTCATTAGGAATGTTTTTACCATTAAAAACACTAGTTTGTTCATTTACTATTGATTTATAGGACATTTTTAATCTATTTTGGATACAAATTGTCACAATAGTTTGTGAAACTACAAAAACTCTAATAAGTGGTATCTATAATGCGTCCATATGTTCACTACTGCTATTCACTATTATAATTAATAAAATGTACATTTATCAAAAAATCAAAATGAGAATAAGTTTTGTCACTTTGAATTTCTTTAAGTCACCAGAAACTAAAAACTGAGCTAATATCATCCGTCTAAGGCGTTGAAGGGGTCTTCATTTCTTAATTATTTTGTTGAAAGGCAATCCTATCTTATAAAAAAACAATAATTTTAACTCCTTATTATAATTATATGATACCAAAAAAAAGTTTCCACAAAATACATAGTGTGTCTGGAGTGAGGATTATTGAAAGAATTTGAATGGAAAAGTGAGATTTTGAAATCTTTTAATTTACTTAACTTACATAAAGTATTAACTATATCTATCAACCTACCTGCCATATAAAGATTTTTTTTATTTTCTATTTTCTTTTATTAACATATAATGTATTATTTGTTTCAGGAGTACAGGTCTGTGATGCATCAGTCTGTGTATTGTATAATACACAGCACTCACCACAACACATACTCTCCCCAATGTCCATCACCCAGCCACCCCATCCCTCCCACCACCCTCCATTCCAGCAACCCTCAGTTTGTTTCCTGAGATTAAGAGTCTCTTATGATTTGTCTCCCTCTCTGGTTTTGTCTTGTTTCATTTTTTCCTCTCTTCCCCTATGATCCTCTGCCTTGGCTCTCAAATTCCACGTATCAGTGAAATCATATGATAATTGTCTTTCTTTGACTGTCTTATTTTGCTTAGCATAATACCATCTAGTTCCATCCATGTCGTTGCAAATAACAAGATTTCAATTTTTGTTGGCTGTACAATATTCCATTGTATATTTATACCATATCTTCTTTATCCATTCATCTGTCAATGAACATCTGGGCTCTTTCCATAGCTTGGCTATTGTGGACATTGCTGCTATAAACATTGGGGTGCAGGTGCCCCTTTGGATTACTACATTTGTATCTTTGGGGTAAATACCCAGTAGTGCAATTGTTGGGTCATAGGGTAGCTCTATTTTCAACTTTCTGAGGAACCTCCATACTGTTTTCCAGAGTGGCTGCACCAGCTTGCATTCCCACCAACAGTGTAGGAGGGTCCCCCTTTCTCCGCATCACTGCCAACATCTGTCGTTTCCTGACTTGTTAATTTTAGCCATTCTGACTGGTGCGAGGTGGTATCTCATTGTGGTTTTGATTTGGATTTCACTGATGCTAAGTAATGTGGAGCATTTTTTCATGTGTCTGTTGGCCATTTGTTTATGTTTTCTTTGGAGAAATACCTGTTCCTGTCTTCTGCCCATATCTTGATTGGATTCTTTGTTCTTTGGGTGTTGGGTTTGATAAGTTCTTTATAGATTTTGGATACAAGCCCTTTATTGGATATGTCATTTGCAAATATCTTCTCCCATTCTGTTGATTTTCTTTTGGCTTTGTTGACTGTTTCCTTTGCTGTGCAAAAACTTTTTGTCTTGATGAAGTCCCAGTAGTTCATTTTTGCCCTTGCTTCCCTTGCCTTTGGCGATGTTTCTAGGAAGAAGTTGCAGTGGCTGAGGTCGAAAAGGTTGCTGCCTGTGTTCTCCACAAGGATTTTGATGGATTCCTGTCTCACATTTAGGTCTTTCATCCATTTTGAGCCTATTTCTGTGTGTGCTATAAGGAAATGGTCCAGTTTCATTCTTCTGCATGTGGCTGTCCAATTTTCCCAACACCGTTTGTGGAACAGACTGTCTTTTTTTCAAAGGATATTCTTTCCTACTTTGTCAAAGATTAGTTGACCATAGAGTTGAGGGTTCATTTCTGGGTTTTGTATTCTGTTCCATTGATCTATGTGTCTGTTTTTGTGCCAGTACCATACTGTCTTGAGGATGACAGCTTTGTAATAGAGCTTGAGGTCCGGGATTGTGATGTCACCAGCTTTGGTTTTCTTTTTCAACCATACCACCCTGAACATGCCTGATCTCATCTAATGCCATATAAAGATTTTTTATTAAAACAATCCTCTTACTTTTTCTCATTGCAGCCTTCCCTTGCAGAAGATACAACAACTTTCATTAATGATTGGGCATTTCAATGGGTTTCTTTGGGAGGGAGGTGGTATGATTGATTTTCTTATTTACAAGCTAATTATGAGACCATATCATAGATATAAATTAAAATATTAGCATTGCATATTTGGTCACCTAATATAGGTCAACACACAGAGATGATAAGTGATTGATAGATAAAAAGAAAGAAGATAGATGATAGATGAGAGAGAGACAGAATGAAAGAGAGAGAGCAGGGAAATAGAAGCCACATGTTCTTCCAACCTGCTTGAATTTTATGAATGAGTGTATATATGTGGATGTGTGAATAACCAGCCCCAAACTGACACCCAGGGTATATAAGAAGCTGCATATTTTAATGCATTTGTAGTAGGATACCAAATTTTAGAAAGTTGAATGACTGCCCTTCAATTTTTACAAACTCAAAAAGTATCCATGGTAGGTAGAATTATCAACCCCAGCAAGATTCCATGCCTTAATTTGCAGAACTGTAGAAAAGGTGATATACCGTGCCTTTGAGTAAGTTAATTTACATAGCTAAAAATATATGCAGATATAATTGCGCTTGCTCATCAAGTTGACCTTAAAATAGATTATCCTTGATTATCTGGGTGGGCCCAATATAATTGTATATGCCCTTAAAAATGGGAGAAAAAATCAGAGGATGAAGTGGAAAAGAGATAGCAGAAAAGAAGTCAGAGAGATGCAAATCATGAGAAAGTCTCTTTGACCTGGTGTTGTAAACCTGAAGATGGAGGAGGTTATATGGAAAGTATGAGAAGGAATGCCATAACCTTCTGATAGCCAGCAAAGAAACAGGGGCTTCCATCCTACACTGCATGGAAATAAATTCTGACAACTGGATGACATTAGAAGCAGAAACGTTCCCAGAGTCTCCAGCAAGTAACTCAACTCTGATGAAACTTTGACTTTGGTCCTGTGATTAGTAATTTTGGTCTTGTGATTAGTTAATTTTTCACAAATGTATGGATGGAAATATTTCTGTGGAACTAATTCTGTTCTTGATAATGAAAAGGAATAAAATGTCTCAATATTTGGTTATATTTAGACATTCACTTTATATCTTTTTAAATACCCTAGATAAAAATTGTTTAATTAAAAAACTGGATTAGATTATGAGGTCTACCATATGTCTCTTTAATTGGTAATGATAAACTTTTTATTATTTTGAGGGGATAAGTTACATTGAATTAGTAATGTGAAATCTGTTTATATGAGATTTACCAGCTCAGAAAAACAATCAGGAAATTGTTTTGTTAAGTTTAAATGGGACAGTATAATCTCCCTCTACCTCAATTCCTTCTACACACAACAATGGTATAAATATGGCCAGGCATTTAATCTGGCCATAATACAAAATAAGAAAAAAGATGAAGTTACTCTAACTGCTAATATGCCAATAGTTTTTAATGTTCTTCGAAAGAAAGAAAGAAAGAAAGAAAGAAAGAAAGAAAGAAAGAAAGAAAGAAAGAAAGAAAGAAAGAAAGAAAAAGAAAGAAAGAAAAAGTAGGTTTGTTTTTTCTAATTTTAATTTTAGACTTTCTAAACCAAATCAACTCTGCTAAGTAGGCTCAATTCAAAGACTTATTTTGTTTTACTCCATTTATTGAGTTATTTCCAACAGAGTTTCAGACACACATTTCAGCTTGTAAAGGCCCTTGTATGTCCAGTAGCATTAAGATTATAACTGTGTAAGATTGAAGGAATCAGAAAGGGATCACTGCACAATTCTGGAAGCTGCAAATACAAGACCCTTGCAACATCAAGGTGGTCCCTCACTTAACCAGAACCAGAGAGAATGGAGACTTAAGTGTATTCTTTTCAAGAAGGAAGTGTTGCATGTCATTTATGATTGGAAACTTCTATAAGCCAGTTCTCGATCTGCCACACCATCTCATTTTATTTGTCACAGCAACAAGAAATAGCCCAGACAGTGGCTGCCTGTCAGCTTAGGTCCCAAGGAGAAAACAATGTGAAACCGAATCTTACTCAGTTCATTATCAATATATAGCATCAGTGGGAGAAAATATTAATGTTTTAACCACTAAGATTTTGTAATTAATTACTATTTCCACATAACCCAGATCATTGTGATTGATACACACTTTGATTTTACCAACTAGCTCATTCCCAAGTAACTTTCTCTTCAGCCTTTTGGCTTTATATCTTTCTCTACTGAGTCTGGAACCTGTAATTGATGCTTTAAACTCCATTTTTTTAAGTGCTAATTTATTTATTTGCCTCTTCACAATTTTATTTATTTACCCAATAGTAATTAACTAGGTGTGGATAGAATGAGCAAAACATCTCATGTATGTGGCGATACAAATAAACACCTAACATTTAACTCTTTCAAGTGTAATGAAGAATAAAAATGAAACATACAGAAAATATGAGAGTGATTTGCCTCCTTGTCAAGGAGATCAGAGAATATTTCCTATAGGAATTAAAGACGAATTTGAGAGATGAATGAATGATAAGCATTAACAAAAGAGAGAAGAAAGAGCGCTAGTAAAGGGATGATGGTGAGTGTGAGAGAATCAAAGGCCAGCATAACTACAGGACAAGAAAAGCAGATGAGTATGGTACAAAATAAGTTAGAGATATAGGGAGAATCCAGCTTATAGGGTCTTAAAGTCCCTGATAAGGAATTTGGTTTAATTTCCAAAGAATGAAAAACTTTTAAAGGATTATAAACTGGGAAGGACCATAGATTTGCAGTTTGCAATAAGCAAGATCTGGCTGCATCAAGAAGAGATTATAATTCAGTGAGAGTAAGAGCAAGTCATCCAGCCAGGGGCTACTAGATTATTCGAAGTGAAATATGAGGGTGGCTTACGCCAGGCTTTTAGTGTAGACTTAAAAGAGAAGAAAATGGATTTGATGGGCATTAGAGAGATAGAAGTCACTAGACTTAGTGATAGACTGTGAAAGAGATGAAATAATTTTGGTTAATTTCCAGATTTCTAAAATGTCTGAGTGAATAAATTGTATGGCACTTCATTGAGATAGGAAAAATTAGAAAAGAATGATCTTAGGAAAAAAGATAGTAAACTCATACAAATCTCACACATTTCTGAATTCATATAATTATTTTTAAATATCTGAGATATTCTCCAGTTGGACTCTTTTAAATATACAAGATACTCTCAGTTAGACTGTAAACTCTTTATGGTTAGAGATATATGACTTACTTATTCCTTTGGCTTAAAACAGATAGCAGGTCAATACTTTCTGTGGTGGTTTGCCATAATGTGAAAGGAAGGAACAAAGGCATGAAGGAATAAATATTGTAAAACTTCTAAATGAAATGAGTCGCAAATATTTTAAAACTTGCATAAGGGAGTAGAGCTAGACAGTGACACTTTACCTGTGTGAGATCACTAATGTTTAGCATCTGCTAAAGGAAGGAGAATATCATAATTGGAGGAAAATCTAAACTTTCCACTATCATTCCTGCATGCTCTTTTCTGCTGCACAGAACAGCTTGCCATTCAAATTAATAATGTTCATAATTATTCTCACAACTTCTTGATATATTTGTTCTAATGATCATGGGAGGAAAGCAATGGCTTTTTAGCAACCTGAGTCACAGCATGTCCTGCCTCTGGAGCTGAAGGTTCACACTCAACCAATCGTCGTTTCTGTTGTTGCTGTTTGTTTAGTTGGTTGGTTGCTTTTTAAAAAAAAAAAAAAAAACGCATGTGATGTGTGCCTTAAAGCATTTATTTTAGTAGATAGTTTTCTTCTAACTATTTGATAAAATATCATGCATTTTATTGAAACATATGGCAACAGAGAACTTGAGTCTAAACACGGGCATCTGACAGATCTTGTTCCTTGCTGAGAAACAATTATTTCAATATAGCTTGACAATATGGCTTTTTCTCAGACATTCTATGCTTCATTTTTTCCCCTGAAGTAAACATGCTGTTAAGAAAATTTATTCACACAGGATCCTTTATTCAACCTATAGCCTTAACAATAAAATTTCTCCTAAACCCCTCTCAGATTCCCCTCTAGTGACGGTAAGGATGCACTGCAGCTACCGATTCAACAAGGTTGCTTTACATTTTAATTGTTTAAATTCATTCCCTTTGTGTAGCCACCACCTCCTAGGAATTAAATGAACCTAGAGCTTCTATTTCAGCTCATAGACATCATTCAGTATACAGACATCTTTCCATAATAACATCTGCCGTTAATCTTATCCATGTTTTTTTTTTTTATATGCCAGTGTTTTTGATTGAAAACTGATTTTGATATGGATCATTTTGATCATTTTGTTAGGTTTCCTTGAACTTTCTCTCAAATGACACACCACATGTTTTCTAAAAATAGGTTTAATAACATCTTCATTGTACGCTCATTCAATCAAGAAAATTATATCTAAAAATTTAATTTAGATTTATTTTTCTAATTGATCGGAGAAGGATTTATGGAACTATGTCCCTGGTTCACATACTGTAAGTGAAATATATAAATCAAAGTTTGTTCATTCTTCGGAATAATTATTCATGCAAATTTGGGTCTCTGATATATTACCCTGACACAATTTATGTTTGCTTACATTATGCTTTAACTAATGCATCCTTTTCCTCAATATATAATGCTTTACTGACTTTTTTTAAAGATTTATTTATTTATTTATTTGAGAGAGAGAGAGAGAGAGAGAGAGCAGAGTGTGAGAAAGCATGAGCAGGGAGTAGGGAGTAGGGGCAGAAGGAGAGGGAGAAGCAGATTCCCCCACTGAGCAGGGAGCCCGATGTGGTGCTCTATCCCAGGACCCTGGGATCATGACCTGAGCCGAAGGCAGACACTTAACTGAGTCACCCAGGCGCTCCACTTTACTGACTTTGAGTAAGTACAGAGGTATTTCCTAAATTTACGCCCAAACCTCAATTTAAGACATCTCAATACTCACTTCTATGGCATCTAATCCATTTAATAACAGGGAAAAAAACATCCCTTTGTCCTCATGTGTTGAAAACCTATCCTAACCTATCACATTTATCTGGCTTCCCTATTAGAGTGTTTACTCCACCACTACAAAGGTGTTAAGTAGAACAGGGAATATAGTAGATGTTCAAGGAACAATTGTGAAACGGAACTGATCTATACAGGAGATTCCTAATGTTGAAAATGTGCCCCAAATAAATTAAATTAGAGATCTATTGTAGAATTATTTTTTGTTGTAGATAGAATATGGATTCTGGGAGTAAAGAAACAAGTAGACTGTATTATCTGCCACTCCTTATCATTTAGTGTCTATGTTGGCTAATTAAAACATTTAATGTTATAAAATAATGCACAAATATTTCTCAGATAAGGTCAAAAGGTAACCATTCTCTTAATGGCGTTTTGGATAAACACATGTTTTTAATTTTAATAAAAACTTTTTAGAGATGTTTTTGTTATGGATAATGTGGTTTTTGTTCTGTTTAATAAATCTTTGTTTATGTCAAAACTATAAAGAAGTTCCCCTATGTTCTCTTCTAAAATATTTACCTTCACATTTAGCTCTGTAATATATCTAAAATTCATTTTTATATTCTTTGGGACATCATGTAAAGGTGAACTTTTTTTTCTCCTATATAGACATCTAATTGGCCCAACATCATTTAATGAAAAGTTCATCCATTCCCCACCACACTATAATGTCACCCTTGTGATAACAGGTGAACCAATAAGTATTAGGTAATACACAAATATAGAAGGTCTAATTGCATTTCTGATCAGATTCTATTAATTGAAGAAATTTTTTTTTTAAAGATTTTATTTATTTATTTATTTGACAGAGAAAGACACCGTGAGAGAGGGAACACAAACGGGGAGTGGGAGAGGGAGAAGCAGACTCCCTGCCTGCCGAGCAGGGAGCCCGATGCGGGACTCGATCCGGGGACTCCAGGATCATGACCTGAGCCGAAGGCAGTCGCTTAACCAACTGAGCCACCCAGGCGCCCTAATTGAAGAAATTTTTTTAAGTCTTACAGAAGCAACTAGGTTGTAAAAGTGGGACTGGTAAAGGATGAGTCTAAATAGGTAATATTGAGAGACCTAAAGACACTGTATTTTCTTTTTCTAGAAATTGCTTCTTCTCTTGGCCTTTGTTAAAAGAGTGAAATGTGTATTACAATTATGCACTAGTTCTAAAGTGTATATTTTATCACATTTGTTATTTCTGAAATTGGGATTTACAGTTAAATAGTATTCTTCTTCTCTCTTAGAAGTACATGTAGAGTGATGGAGTTTAAAATGAACAGTGTCATAGATTTGATGACATAGTATATTAATCTACCTCTCTGGCCAGAGATTACTAAATTTTACACCTGATCCAAGACGATTCAGAAACCAGACATGTGTCTGTTCAGAATCTGTGCCAATCATACTAACAAGACACTAGTAAAGTTGGTCACTTATAATACCATAATTGTAACTGTAATTGGTCTCAGAGATAACATCAGTGTTGGGACATGAACATAAGAAGTCATTTGAGAGAATGGAAGAGAAAGCTGTAGGAGAGTGGCTGAAGAGATCATGAGGCCCATTAGAGAACAGAGTGTGGATTTTCTTTTTCTTCCTAAAGGCTACCTCCAGTTCTCATGACACATGCATATATTTCAACTTCTATTTTTTTTTTATTGAATAGACTTCATTACATATAGCTTTTGCAACATTTTGTGCCATACATAATTGATAATTCAGATATTTTATTAATAAGGCCACTTGCCTATTGTCATAAAACTAAATAAAATACCAAGGAATGATTTTCTTAGTTCCATATCTATTATTTGTAAATAAAACCAGGTATAAAGGGCTTCAAAGAACAAAAAATTTCTTTAAAGAAAATGCAAGATTGTGTAATTAAATAAATATATTGGGTTAATATGCAACATAGTTGGTTTATTGTTAAAAATTCCCCTGATAGGTGCCTGGGTGGCTCAGTTAAGCATCTGCCTTTGGCTCAAGTCATGATCCTAGGGTCCTGGGACCAAACCCTACATGGGGTTCCCTGCTCATCAGGGAGCCTGCTTCTCCCTCTCCCTCTGCCGCTGCCCCTCTCTCTCTCTGTCAAATAAATAAATCTTTAAAAAAAAAAAGAATTCCCTTGATATTTTGTGGGTTTTTTTTCAAATTTTTATTTAAAGTCTAGTTAGTTAATATATAGTGTGATATTGGTTTCAAGAGTAGAACTTAGTGATTCATCACTTCTGTGTAACACCCAGTGCTCATCATAAGTGCCCCATTTAGCCCATCCCCCCCACCTCCCCTCCATCAACCCTGTTTGTTCTCTCTAGTTAAGAGTCTTGTATGGTTTCCTTCCCTCTCTTTTTTTTCGTCTTCCCCTATGTTCATCTGTTTCATTTCTTAAATTCCACATATGAGTGAAATTGTATGGTGTTTGTCTTTCTCTGACTGACTTATTTTGCTTAGCATTATACTCTCTAGCTCCATCCATGTTATTGCAAATGGCAACATTTCATTCTTTTTGATAGCTGAGTAATATTCCATTATAGCCCCACATCTTCTTTATCCATTATCAGTCAGTGCACGTTTGGGCTCGTTCCATAATTTGGCTATTGTTGATAATGCTGCTACAAACATATAAACATTGGAGTGCATGTGATCCTTCCAATCAGTATACTCTTGATATTCTTGATATTTTTAGCACAGATATTTCTCATGATCCTCAGGGCCATTTATCCAACCATGGGGGTATCATTTTTATGAATGACGGGCTTTCTGCCTAGCTATACAGTCAAAGGATTTAACATTTCTCCAAGTTTCTCTGATTTTTCACATCTAATCACTAATTCCTATAGGGTCCACATCAGACATATCTAATTCAACTATTTTATTTATCTCCAACTTTCACTTCACCACTGTCAACTATAATCTCTCAATGGTAACAATATTTGTTCTTAGTCTACTCCTACTATCTCAAAGATGTTTTTCAAACTATTGTCAGAGAAATCTTTGCAAAATCTAGATTGTATTATATCACTCTCCTCCTTAAAACACTTTAGGATAAAATTATAATTAGGGTAAAATCTAAAATATTTATCATAGTGTACAAAGCTTTATGCAATCTTCACTTTGTCTATTTCTAAAGACATATGTTTTATTATCCCCTTCTCTTGTATGATTCTTTAATATACATGCTGCTTCCCCAGGGATTCTTCCTTGACCCCAAAATTTGGGGTTTGCCATCGTCCTGTGCACTCCATAACACATGATAACCCTTTCCCCTTTTGCCCTTTGCTTGGATAACATTTGTGTTGTTATTGTTCCTCTGCATATATATCCTTATACTTGAGAATCCATCTACATTATTCAATACTGAATTTTCAGCACCTCTTGCAGTGCCTGGAGCCATGTAAGTTTTTAATAAAAATGGTTTGAGTGAATTAATAAATATATATCTTCTCTGCTTTTATAAAAAACTACTTTGACTTGAGTAAGCATATTTATGATATATTAAATATTTGGAGGAATAAGTTTGGAGATAAATTTGCAGCACTGGATGTTTGCTTAACTGTTAAAATACTTATTCTTACTACTACTTAGAAGTTTGTGTTTATTTTTTATTTTTTCTTCTTTTCTTTTAATTAGTATCCAATAACAATGACTTTCATTTAAAGCTCAATTTCACTTGTAATTAAAGAAATATGAATGAAAGCAATAATATATCACTTTCTATATACCAAGCAAATATTTAAAAGAATAGTGTTAAATATGTGTGGTTTATTGCTTGTTGATTATATCTCAAAAAAGCTGTAAAAACTTAAAAAAATAATAAAAAGAATGGTGTTTGGGACTGCTGCAAAATGGAAAATTCCTAGCACAACCAAAAAAATGTATAAATTCTTTTTTTTTAAAGATTGTATTTATTTATTTGAGAGAGAGTGAGAGAGAGAAAGAAGGAGCAGGGAGAGGGGCAGAGAAAGAGGGAGAAGCAGCCTCCCCACCGAGCAAGGAGCCGGAAATGGGGCTCATCCCAGGACTCCAAGATCATGACCTGAGCCGAAGGCAGATGCTGAACCGACTGAGCCACCCAGACACCCCTAAATTCTTTTGGTTTATTGAGATATAATTGAGAAATAAAATTGTGACATATATTTAAAATATACAATGTGAAGATTTGATATACATATATATTGTGAAAGGATTCTCACAACAGAGTTGAATAACCCATCTATTCATCACCTCACATACTTACCTTTTTTTTTTTTCTTGGTGAGCACTTAAGATCTACTCTCTTATCAAATTTCCATTATACAATACAGTATATCAACTACAGTCACCATGTCATACACTACATCCTTAGACCTTCATCCAACCACTCCCCATTTCTCTTACTCCCCAGCTCCTGCAACCACTATTCTGTTCTGTTTCTAAGAATTCAATTTTTACATTTTTATAGATTCCATATATAAGAAATACCAGGCAGTATTTGTTTTTCTCTGTCTGGCTTATTTCATTTAGCTTAATGCCCCCTAGTTTCATCCATATTGTTGCAAATGGTGGGATTTCCTTTTTTAAGGCTGAATAATATTCCATTATTATTATATATTACATATTATATAGAATATAATATACCACACTTTTTTATCCATTCATCTGTTGACCGTTTGTTTCCATACCTTGGCTATCATGAAAAATGCTGCAATAAACATGAGTTTGCAGACATGTCTTTATAATAATGATTTCACTTCCATTGGATATACACTCAGAAGTGGGCTTGCTGGATCATATGGTAGTTCTACTTTAAAGTTCTTAAAGAAACTCCATATTGTTTTTGTAGCAGCTCTATCAGTTTACATTCCCACCAACAGTTCACAGGGGCTCCTGTTTCTCCATATCTTCTCCAGCATTTATTACCTATTGTCATTTTTTATAATAATCATCTTAATAGGTGTGAGGTGATCTTTCATAGTGGGTTTGATTTGTATTTCTCTGATTACTAGTGATTCGGGCCCTTTGCTCCTTTTTAATGGGGTCATTCTATGTATGTATGCATGTATGTATGTGTATGTTTGTTGCTATTAAGTTGTATGAGTTCCTTATATATTTTGGACATTAACCCTGTGTCAGATGTGTGGTTTGGAAACATGTTTCCCCATTCTGTATGATGCCTTTTCATTTTGTTGATGATTTCCTTTGCTATGCAGAAGCTTTTTAGTTTGATGTAGCCTCACTTGCTTATTTTAGCTTTCCTTGTCTTTGCTTTTGGTGTCACATCCAAAAATATATATATATATATTGCCAAGACCAATGTCAAAGAGCCTTCTACCTATATCTTCTCCTGGGAATTTTATAAATAACTCAATTTAAAAATGGGCAAAGAATCCAAATGCACATTTTTTCCGAAGAAGGCATTCAAATGGCCAACACGTTCTTAAAAAGATGCTCAGAATCACTAATCATCAAGGAAATACATTAACCAAACACAAAAACACACATCAAAATTCTTTATTTTTCTTTGTGGATTTGTTAGCTTTATTAGCATATCTAAGCTTGGTTTTGTTTTTTCATTATTTCCAGATTTTTTTGTTTCTGGAACTCTGTAGAACAGAATTATTTAATGAAACAAATTCTTTTTATGAGTTCAGACACCTAAGACATCATTTTGTTCTACCTAACAATATTTAATTGAATATTTATTTTATTAAAAGTATAAACATGTATTGATTAAATGTATAGATATAACTGTAGAAGGAACAGACTAATAAAAACATAATACTCATTACCTGCAGGGATTTTATAATTGATTTGTAATATAACAACATAAGAACTAAGAAAAATGTGATTTTTTTTTTTTTACAAATGTAATGGTGTCTCAATGTCATATGATGTTGAGTAGTTTTGATATGTCTGTGTGCCCCATCTCGGAGTCACTGGCATGAGCCAAACAGCACCTTCCTTTCACAGGTCTGGGTTCTAGGTCCACAGGCCTTTCTCCAAAGCCCAAAGATGGCAACAATAACCAAGAGGTGCCTCCTCATCAGAGGTCTGATCTTAAGCTCCATGTAGCCTCTTCCTCTAAGCTCTAAGTTTTTCTTTTTATCACCTATTGTGGGATCTACTTCGTACATTTGCTACTTTCATAATATTTAGAATTATTTTATTTTTTTATTGACTTGTCTATATTTCTCCAAGTTTCAAATTCTGGAAGTTATTTTTGGGAAATAGATTTTATTTTGGCTTTTATCTCCTTAGATCTCTCATATACTACACTATTCTCTTTTCTTTTAAGGCATGGTCCCTTCCTCCTTGGTTCTCATAGAGTTACCTCTTCCCTACCCAGCCCCTCATTAATACTATCTGCTTGGGAAAGAAGCTTAGTACTTTTACTTTTTGGTAAATATTTATCCCATATTTGCGCTCTTCTTATCAGAGTAGTCTCATGCTTAGGAATTAAGGGGAGTTCTCTCTCCTCTGGACCAACAGTGTCCGATTTGTCTTCACCTAAAAAATTGCAACAGAGATCAAATCTCTCAGTGACACTAGGAAATGTGGGCAGCAATGGGATTGGGAAATGTGGATAGTACTGGGACTTTGTTTGCAAGGCCAAGGAAACTAATAAGGTGACTAACTCCTAATAACCAGCAACTCATCTGGGAGCCTCTTATCTGATGGTCAACTGAAATGCTCTTTCATTATCAGCCTAGAATAATGCAATGATGCAATATCTTAACAACCTTTTTTTCCCCCTAATTTGAAAAAAAAGCAAAAAAGCTGGTAGTAAGGAGGACCTCTATCTTTAATCACTGATTGAATGTTACCCTTTGACAGGAGGTATTTATTGGTGTTTTTGTGGTTTAGGCAATGAATAAGTTTGAGAGAAAGAGCTCTAAAAGTAATTGCAAAATCGATCTAATATTCAGTTGTTCTTTCCACCCAAAGAATAGGCTAGATCACTGGTTCCAAAAATAAAAAAATAAAAATTTCATTTGATCGCATATGAAAGCTTTGGGTGTGAGGCCTAAAATTTCTATTTTTAAAAAAGTACCACAGGTGATTTGTATAGTCACAATTCGGGAAACACTGGGATCAATCAATGAGTTTCTACTTTTCAAGGTTCAGAATAATCTTGTGAAAATTTTCTTTAAAAAAGAATCTCAGAGGCTACATCCCGAAGATTTTGTTTAGTAGGTCTGTGGTGAAACACAGATGCTTTTTTTTTTTTTTTTTAAAAAGCACTGTATTCTGTTGTGCATTTGGGGCCACAGACTGCCGATTAAAGCCTGTAGGAAAGACAACAGCAGCTGAATTCTGAACTTAGAAGCACACTGCCCAGAAGCAGCTGCCTACATCCCTGTGGTAACAAACAAAAATGCCTTTTGCAAAGGAATAATATGGTCATTACAGTTTCTGGAATCCATGAGGTTATGTGGGAACATATTTGGAGTTAAGGAAGTTTAGAAAGTTTCCTCTAAGCTTGGTCAGAGATCTGTAGTTTTTCTTAGTCCCCAGGAAATTTCTCATCCTTTATCCTGAGTGAGAACCTCAGAAAATCAAGTAAACTATCCGAGTGTCTTACGGCCTAAGAATCCCTCTACTCTCTATCCCCCCAGTCTCTAAGAAAAGCACTTCTGAAGGAACTCCAAAATTAATCAGAGGTTTGAAACTGCATGCTGGTCTCAAGCCCATCAATATGCTGTACAGAAAAGTTAATGGAGTCCAAAAAAAAAAAAAAAAAAGAAAAGAAAAGTTAATGGAGTCCAAAGATAGACGAAAAACTTCTATTCCTGGAAATATGAAAAATTCGATCGCATGAGAACCACACATTTAAAAAGATATATCAAAATGCTGAATAAGGACAAATCCTTTCTCTTAAAATATTATTTTCCAAAATTAAAAGTAGAAGTCCCATAAATATATAAAATTAATACACATCAACAATTTATTAAGTAACAGATTGAGGGATGCAGTAAAATGGTAATGGCTCTAAGAACATTTGCAGAAAAGAGATTTATATATTCCAACAAAAAAGATTTTTTTTAAACATTAGAGTAGCATTACGAGCATCACATATAAAATTAAAGTACTATATGACAATAAATTATAGCCTTTGGGGTTGTCTGTTCTACTGAACAGAAATTATTTTCATTGCTATCTGAGAAGAATCTCTTTATTGCTTTTGATTTTCTATAAGTTAACCTCTAACCCTACAGACTTGTAAAATATTTTAATCAATAATAAATAGAATGCCCAATACATATACATACCCCCAGAGAGCCAGATAATTCCTGCTAGACAGTGCCCAGCGCTATAATGAAAAGACCCACTACTTCATTTTGCCAATTACCAAGTTTTAGATACTTTTCTTAACAGTGTTCACACTTATAAATAATTCTCAAAAATTATTATTTACCATAAAAATATGTTCTCATTATATGTTGGCCTGATTTGCTTGTATAGGCACAGGAAGGGTTAATTAACACGTATAAATCTCCTTATATTGGTCAGCAAATGTAGAACCATTTAGCGTTAAGCAACCATTAGTCCAGAAAATTAATGTCTGTCTCAAGTTTTTGTCAGGAATCTGGGATTGTTTTTTTCAATAGGATTTAGAATTTGCTCTTCTATGTGAGGCTGGCAGCCAAGCCCAAGAAATTCACCTCCACTTTGGGTTGAGGTCCCCCAAATTTTCTAAGGTTCCCAGCCAGCAAGGAAATTATCATTCTTACTCTGAGGTTTGATTCCATAAGCCATACAACAGATAACATGCCAGCTTCCTCTGAGGGTTCTGTTGGCATTTGTTCTACATAGAAAGTACAGCAATTCATCCTTAGTGGTGGGTTTATCACACATGATTACATGAGTGGTATTCTCAAATATGACACTCATGGCCTTGGTTACCTAATTTATTGTCCAATTATATCCTGTTAAAAAAGGACATATCCTCATTGGACTAATTAGAATAATTATATAGCCATGAAAATGAAGGAGGCTCAGTAAAAACATTTTATTTGTGAATTTTGAGAGTCATGTAACATTTTTAAGTGTTTTATTTCAGTTTGCAAAAACATAGTCTACTACTATGCAGGTTAAAGATAAAGGAGAAAAGTAAATCACTTCCTCATTTACTCCTCAGAGAACAGATTGTTAAAAATGGTAAGTTTTGCAAAACAATTAATTAGATATATAGTTTTCTAATCAGTTTATATGGTGCTGTATAAATAATTTCTGTTTTGTTGGGGTTGGGTCAGCAATCAGCTTATGAAGTTGTCTATGTCTGGACAAGAAAGAAACAAAGAAGTCATGATTCAGTTTTTTAGTACAATCTGATAATTTTCAAAGAAAATTCACAGCACATGCCTGTATACAAAATGATTATTTGAAACATTAATTATTAATAGTCCTTTCACTATTTTTTCCAGAAAATCCAATTTCTAGCTTGTAGTTTATAGCAAAATTTTCAGACAATAGTCAGAGGAAAGGAAGAATTGCCAGTTTGATAATAAGATGTTCCAGTTCTAAAGTTCTGTTCTTTTCAATGGTCTTGATATATTTTCCTAATTATTTTGAGCTAACAAATAGGCAAACAAATAATATAAACAATAACAACCACAATAAAATACAAAAAATAAATAAATAAATAAACCTCCTATTTCCTCTGTTCTCTCACTCACCAGAGAATAAATCTCCATTTCTACTAAGAAATCACTAAGTGGTCAGATGACAAAACCAAATTTTCAATCCTTGCTGCCACTAATGGAGAAAAGGTTGAAAGCAGACCAGAACCAGAATAAGACTTGACTAAGAACCACAATGAAACAAAGCCTTAAATCGAAACTATCAATCTCTCTCAAGGGATCACTCAAGGAGCCAAGAATAGACATGCCTGGGATTTAACAGCACATGAAGTGTCCTTCTTCTTGGGCAGCATACCAACTGCCCCTTGCTGGTTAGTCATCATGGGCATCTTGATGGGAATTCCCAAAGCATATAAAGTATAATATTCAAAAGCTAAAAATGTGATATTCCAACACATGTAAAATTAATGCATGTCAAAGATGTATTAAATAACTCATAAATGAGGGAACCAGTAAGATGATAAAGCTGTTTTCTAAGCATTTGTAAGCAAAAGTTTATATATTCTAATAGGAATTTCTTTATATATAAGTGGTAGATTAAGATGGCCAAATGAGATACAAAACAGTACAAGTTCTTTGGGGACAATAAAGGATAACCTTTGAGATTATCTTTCTGACAGGGCAGTAATCATTTGCATTGGTCTCAGACAAGAGTAATTTGCATTGTAATAAGCCTGCCACAAGTTAACCTTTACCCTCAGGGAGTTGTAAAATCTTAATCAATAGTAAATAAAAAGTCAAATGAGCTACATAGCTCTAGAGAATCAGATATCCTCAGCATAGCACTGAACAGTTCACACTCAGTAAACTCTTTTGACTATTTCCAAGGGATATTCAATGGATGGGTTAAGCAGCATTATAGACATGGCTTAGGGAAAATTAATAATTGTAAGAGAGATCTGAATAAATTAGTTCTACGAAGCTCAGAGAATAAAAACAGCAAGATGCAAGAGTGTTAAATAGAAGTAATGGAAGCTGGAGGATTTGACAAGACTAATATCCCACTAGAGTCCTGGGGAAAAGGAGGAAGCAGTAACATTTGAAGATGGAGTGAGTTAAGAATTTTCTAGACTTATTGAAAGAGATATATATTCTGATTTGATAAGCACAGTGAATCCCAAACAAACACACAAGGAGATATCCAGGTCTTGATATAGGATTCTAAAACAGGAGAACACCAAAGACAACTAAATGAAAGCAGCTGGGGAGAAAAGACAGATTACTTATGAAGCAACCATAATTAGACTCTCAACAGTCTTCCCAAATGTAAGAGTATATGCCAGAAAACCAGGATATAATATCTTCAAAGTTGAGAGAAAATAACTGTCAACTTCAATTTCTGTATCCTAGGAAAACTTTCATTCAAGTGTGGGAAACTGTAAAGCTGTTTCTGCTAATGAGCATCAAGGACATAATACTTAGAAACCTTATTCTTTGAAATGAAATGGGATATTTTATAATACAAAACAAAATTACTGAGAAAACTTACTCTTTAAAACCATAAGATTAAAGAAAATTTGCTCTCTGAAAAATATACCAGGGACTAGAAGAGCAGAATAAACCAGCTTTGAACTGGAAAAGAATGAAAGAGGAAAATTATGGAAGCAGCTCTGATTTCTTGTGGGAGCCAATGAGGATCTGTCCATGCTACTGTTAGAAATAATCAAATCTGCTGTTACTGAGTGTGCGTCTAAGACTTGTGTGAACGATGGCCCAGGAAACCACATCCCGATGCAGGTCTTCTTTTCTGGAATATTACATGAATTCAGTTTTGTCACTCACAATTACTGATCTTTTTGTGTTATCAAAAATCATTAGGTCAAATTATACGTTCCCAAATAAACAAAACCAAGCCATGGTAATATTAACGGATCTACTTTGTAGATCAGGATTGTTCAGTAGAACTTTCTGTGTGATGTTCTTTATCTGCACAATCCAATACAGTACCTGTCTATTGAGTGTTTGAAATGTGGCTAATGAGGCAGATTAACAGAATTTTTAATTTTCTTTCATTTTAATTATTAAAAATTTCCATAGCCACATATGACTAGTGGCTACCCTATCAAACAGCTGCAAAGTGTTTGGATGTGTTTTTTGTTTCTTGTTTTTGCTTTTGTTTTTGTTTTTATGAAGGAAAGTAAATCTAGGATGAAGGTGTGAGATTAAAAAAAAAAGAATATGCAAAAATTTTGGTAAATGTTTAAATTAAAATCACTGTGTATTTTTAAAGGGTTAATATTGGGGATTTAAAAAGGTAGAATTGAAACAATAATAACAATAAAAATTGAGTTGAGTAAAATTATTAACACTCATATATTATTATATTATTCTGGAGCCAAAAAGAGGTATCCATTAAACTTATACTGTTTTAATATATGTACACACATGTACTTCCAAGAAACAGACAAGGAAAATGGAATGATATAAACATTAACCACGTCAAACATGGAAAGAATGGAGAAGCTCAGACTCCAAAATCATATTTTATTTCCTTTGCAAAGATGCATGGATAATTTAGAAAAGTGAAAAAGTATTTTTATTTGGATCACTCTAAACAAAGCTTGAACCCAACTGCTTTTTATCCTGCTTTACCTCTTCCCTCTGATAATGTACATAAGTGATCCTCTTTTATCCTTCCCTCTGATCTTCTTTCCTTTCATTCTGGTAAGCCTGAAACTCTGAAAAGTCAATTGCCACTTTAAGTTAAATCCATTCCAAATAGAGAAAGGCACAGTTGATTTTAGATCTTTTTCCAAGTCTAAACTCAGAGCCATTGTCAATTCTTCTCAAAGTTTAGATGGGGGACACAGAAATATACAGAATAATTTGAAATAGTCTTAAAGACATACAATCTAGGACTGTGAAATGTTTATCAGTTGGTTCACATGTTATTAGGAACCTTAGATTAAAAAAATTTTAGGGGCGCCTGGGTGGCTCAGTCAGTTAATTGTCTGCCTCTTGATTTCAGCTCAGGGCATGACCTCAAAGTTGTGGGATCGAGTCCTGCGTTGGGCTCCACACTCAGCAAGGAGTCTGCTTGAGATTCTCTCTCCCCGCCGCCCTCTTTCTCTCAAATAAATAAATATATCTTAAAACACATTGTTTTATTTTATTTATTTATTTATTTTTTAAACACATTGTTTTAAAAGATGACAAAGGCAAGTAGAGAAGATGCTGAGGGTAACCTACAAATCTCAAATTGCATATGCAATAGGATATCAGAAAAGTTTAGGAAAGATGGCATTTTGACAAAATCTTTTTGAAGTCTTTCCTAGAAATTGTCAGGCCCTAATCCAGTTCTGTAAGCAAAGAAAAGATAAATCCATTGTAGACTTCAGTGAGAAATCTTCAACACCATTTGATAAGATTCAAGAATAGTACCTGATTCTGATATGACCCCAACTCTCTTCTCACTTTGTGCAAATGGCCTTAACCAGCCCATTAGGGGATTTGATCTACTAGCAAAGACCGTAATGAGAAGATCCCATTGCTAGAAATGTTAACACTTTGTTACAGATTTTGAATCAATCTTAAAACACAAGCAGAATAAGACCCAGAATAAACTAATGGCTTTACAAATTAAACCAGTACATGCTCCCATCCAGGTGAAAACTATTAATGGAGGAAACCTCTTATTAGGCACATGTAGATATTGTAAGGGGACAACAAATTGGAAAAAAGAATTATAGTGCATCAGCTAAGAAAATGAAAGGCAAAAAATAAGTGAATAAGAAATGAAGGTCTCTAACGAAAGGAGAACCAAGTACCTAATCTTTCCATTTAACTCTTAAACTCATAAGGAGATATATCACAAAATATTGAAGGGTAACCCTGAAAACCTTTAACTAAAATATGTTTTACAATATTTACTTTAAGGCCTTGAACCACCATATAACTTTCCCCAAACTGCCCGTGTGGCAGAGAGCTAAAATCTTGGCAATCCTGATACTCCCGTCATCTAATTCTCACCCCTAATTTAAGGAAAAAAAAAAAAAAAGTTCCTTCCTCCTTTGTGACATCCACTAGTTTAACAGAGTGGGTGTGCTGGAATCCACTTACACTGTCTTATGGGAGCTGACTGTGCACATCTCTTCCTCATTCTGCAACCAGTGACATCCTGTTGCTAAATTGAAATTGAGTATTCCGGTATATAAGTCAGGACTTTTTTTTTTTTTTAAACAAAAACTGGTTGATAAATCACTATGCAAACAAAATGCCAGATGATATAGTTTCCTGAAGGTGTCTTCCTGGAAATCCCCATGGACCCACTTATTCATAATCTAGTCATAGATAATTCGGACATTTATTTACTGGTATCCTTGTGTCTAAATCAAACTCAAATTGAAGATCTCCAGGAGGTACTTAGACTATCACTAATTTCTACTTATATGTGTAGAATTTGGGGATTATTATCAAGCTTCTCATCAAGGTTCTGATTAACCCATCCAAAACAAGACCCAAGATACGTATTACTTCTGAAACTAGAAATAAAACTAAAGCCACCACTTGAAAGTCCAATGTACTAATCATGCCTTGTACAGGTTTTGTAATAAACTAATCCTCCCAGTCAAGAAAACCAAATGAACAAAGAAGTGCATTTATTCATAACTTCAGAGCCACAAATAAAATAATAACTCCCTGCTTCCCATAGTTCTACACACAAGTATTATCTCGTCTTCAGTTCTCCTTGCTTCTTTGTCTTTTACAGTCGCTGGATCTGTGTGTTCTGCTTTCCTCAGTGTCCTTTTAGATTGAGGTTGTCAATACCCATGTACCTTTCCCAGGAAAGTCAACAGTGTACAACAATTTACTTTAGAATATTCCTGAGGTTGGGGTGCCTCGGTGGCTCAGTCGTTAAGCATCTGCCTTCAGCTCAGCTCATGATCCCAGGGTCCTGGGATGGAGCCCCGCATCGGGCTCCCTGCTTGGCAGGAAGCCTGCTTCTCCCTCTCCCACTCCCCCTGCTTGTGTTCCCTCTCTCGCTGTGTCTCTCTCTGTCAGATAAATAAATAAAATCTTAAAAAAAAAAAACAAGAATATTCCTGAGGCACCCTCCTAATTATCACAAGTCCTTAAATAGAACTTAAGAACCCCAAATTTCTGGAGTGCCTGAGTGGCCCAGTCGGTTAAGTGCCTGACTCTTGATTTTAGCTCAGGTCATGATCTCAGGGTCATGATGTCAGGGTCTTGAGATCAAGTCTGGCATTGGGCTCCATGCTCAATGCAGAGTCTGGTTGTCCCTCTCCATCCCCCTCTGACTTCACCCCCTCTGCCCCTCTCCCCACTGGCCCACACTCACTCTCTCTCTTCTCTCTATCTAAAATAAATAAATATATAAAATCTTAAAAAAAAAAGAGCCTCAACTTTCTCTCTAATGTTTCTGTTTCTCAATATATTGCATCCAATTACTTTTGCATTTAAAATTACCTCTTCAGTAATCACTCACACTTACTGTCATAAACCTTGTTACCTATTTATACATGAGAAATAGGGGAAGCTATTGATCCTTTGATTTAATTTCATGTGTATAGTACAAGATTATGGGTTAATTACAATCTTTCTCTCACCCAGGCCAATTCTACCTGCTTTATATCAGAGAAATAACAGCTGCATTTTAACTAGTGAAGAACTAATACCAAATTGGTTTTTAGTTCTCCCTTAACTTTGATGGTTCCTTACACCGTGCAAACTTTGTTGCTCATTGAATATACAAAAGTTTACGAGACAAGTAGGCTTACCACTTATGAAATTCTATTGCTTCTTCTCAAACACATTTTCACATAACATTGTAAAACTTAAAATCTGCTGTTGTTCTTCCACTACAAGAAGAGGGAGAAGCCCATTACTGACTAGCCTTTGTTATAGAATTGTCCATGACCCAATCAGACTTTTAAAGACCCTTATAGAAATTCCACATTTATTATTGTTTGTTGATGGTTTATACCTTAAGACAAAACCAAACAACAACAACAACAACAAACAGAGAATTAACAGGCTGGAACTACCTTTACAGATTTTAATTTGCTTCACTATAACAATACACCTTGCTTGAAGCAAAGTCAACCTGGGTGATAATACTTCACTCATTGCACTCAACAGAGCTTGCCAATTACTAAGAGATAAATGAGTTAATATGTGTAATGATGATATACCCATGATTTTGGAATGCTTCAAAAATTGAGGTCTTGACCCCAACAGGCACTCCAATTTTAAAAATTAAAGAGATTAAAGAACTCTCAGTGTTTTCTGAGGATTTGACTACTATAATAGTACAAGCCATGCAAAAAGAGATGAGAAGACTAAAGGAAAGTACCCTAACTGATAATTATACCATACAGATAGACTTTACTAAGATTTTTGAATCCATAATAACACTCAAAGGCCAAATCTTTGGAGAGGTACCAAAAAAAAAAAAAAAAACTATTATGGAATGACAGTGATTGGCTCCAAAAATAGAGCAAAAAAAGGTTGGAAAATCTGATTATAAATCACCCAAAAGTATGGCCTCAAATGGAACCTTATAAAGTTGTATGAAATTATCCATTGCAGCAAGAAAAATTGCTGTATATTTAATATTTTGTAGGGAAACCACATGAATTGCTGATGTAGCTTCTGGTACATGTTTCACTTATCACAAGCATAATCCTGGTAAAAGTGACAATATTGGACATGAGCAAGACCCCAAGCTTTAAGATCCTTGATCATCTCCAAATAGATCTAAACTCTACTCCATCTCCTTCATAGGTTTTGCAAATGAGCTACTCTCTACTTACTTATTTGCACAATGAACTGATGATTTGCCTTGCCAGAGAGTTATGGCTCTGAAGGTCACAAAAATAATTTTTTGATATGGTGTCTCCAAATCTTAAGAATTCCAACTCACTCAGTAATAAGGAGGCACATTTTGCTGATACTTTCATTAAACAGCTTTGGAAACTTTTCCACTTAATAAGAAATTTCACTACCATATCACCTTTAATATTTAGGAAAGGTAAAAAAGGCAGAATACTAAAACTAATACTAGTGATATTCTCTGAGACACTTGAGCTTCCATTACTTGGGATAAGCCACTGGCTGTAAAGATGGAATTGATCCCTGAAGGTGTTCATCAACTCTCCCCTCATCGAGATACAGACAAAATCACATATCTTCCAGTATTACTTTCTTCTTAGGTACTGCCCTATTGCAAATAGATATGACAAATATTGCAAGGGACTTCCCTAACAAACCCAGTCTTATCATCCAAAGTACAAACTATGAATAGTCTTTTCTCAGTATCCTCCAAACCAATACTTTTATGTTGTACCTAGAGAAGTAAATTCTAGTCTCCTAGAAGAAAAATCAAGAAAAAAAAATAGGCTTAAAAAAAAAGGAAAAAAAAAATGGGCGCCTGGGTGGCTCAGTTGTTTAAGCGACTGCCTTCGGCTCAGGTCATGATCCTGGAGTCCCGGGATCGAGTCCCGCATCGGGCTCCCTGCTCGGCGGGGAGTCTGCTTCTCCCTCTGCCCTCTTCCCTCTCGTGCTCTCTGTCTCTCATTCTCTCTCTCTCTCTCAAATAAATAAATAAAATCTTTAAAAAAAAAAAAAGAAAAAAGAAAGAAAGAAAAGAAAAGACAGGCTTCACACTTTAATTTTAAAAGCACGATGGTTACCAGATGGAAGGTGAGTGGGGGGATGGATGAAATAGGTGATGGGGATTAAAGAGTGCACTTACCATGATGAAAAAAAATTAAAGTTTCTGAACAGTCTATAAAAAAAAAAAAATAACCAGGCATGACTCACAGCTAGCACACCAATAAAATCTCACAGTTAGTCCTTGGATCCATAGCTTTCTTTTTTTTTTTTTAAAGATATTTTTAATTTATTTATTTGACAGAGAGAGAGCACAAGTAGGCAGAGCGGCAGGCAGAGGGAAAGGGAGAAGCAGGCTCTCTGCTGATCAGGGAGTCCGATGCAGGGCTCCATCCCAGGACCCTGGGATCATGACCTGAGCCGAAGGCAGCCGCTTAACTGACTGAGCCACCCAGGCGCCCCTGGACCCATATCTTTCTAAGAGAATAATTAACACTCTATTTACTGAAATGCTCTTTTAATCTGTATCAGACAGGGTTTCCCAGAGAAACAATAGGAGATACATAGATATACCTAAGCAGAGATTTATTACAGGAATTGGCTTACATGGTTGTGGAAGCCAAGAAATTCCATGGTCTGCCATATGGACCTATGATCAAACCATATAGTAGCAAAATTTATAACCACTATATGTCAAAAAACTCAAATTTCCTTCAAGAATGTGGGAACACATCTAATATTTTTCTGGTGAAAGTAGAAATTGTTATGACAATTTTGGGGGGCATATTATAAAACTAAAGATGCGTATAAACCACAATTTAGCAATTTCACTCTAATTAATACATCTCAGAATAATTGTTATCAATCCATACTGTACACTAATGATAAGGAGAAGTTTCTAGAAATTAATTAATTAATAATAACCAATATTCAGGGCCCCAAATCAAATTATTTGAATTAGAATTTCTAGGCATGGAAATTGGCTTTTTCTATATCCTGGTATCTCCCCAGATGATTCTTATGCACATAAAATCTAAAGAACCAATGATAGAGGAAAATATTCATAGTAGTACTGTATGTAATGACAAAATATTTGAGGAAATATAAATGGCTATCAATATAAGACTAAGCATAGAAGCATGTTTTGTTTTTTTTAATTGCATTAAATAAAGCCATGAAAATTAATGAACGAAAAGTACACATATAAGCGCAAAAACATCGTACAAACATATTCATAAGGATAAAGTAACTTGTACACGAAAACTGAGTATGATATCATTTATAAACAGTATAAAAATATGTAGAATATTACTCACTTTGCATGGTTTTAATATGCATGAAATTTACTTAGCATAGTTAAAAATACATCAGTCACACAACACAATTCAAATTTCAGTTACCATGATATAATATCTGTGAATAATTATATAAAGTACAAACTTTGCTGCCAGCTCTTCTGTCTGCAGTTCACTCTGTAAATAACAGATGTGCATCATGATCAGTGACCAACCACATCACTTCTTTCAAAGCCTATCTGTTGTAGGTCACTGCACATCTGTTAATTCTGTTCATGCAGACGGCAAATCACATAGTTGAGTTGTCTTTTTGTCTCCCGGTGATAAACCCACATTATCTATATTTTTAAATGGGTAATTGAAAAGGGAAAGTGGCCAGCAAAGATAAAAGTACAGCAAAGAAATAACATGGGATGGTGCTGGAAGTAAAATTCAAACTAAATGTAAATATAGAAGAAATAACTTGACCATTGGAATGTTGACACTTGCTTTTCAAGAGGCTCTAGGTATGCGGCTCGTTTTTTCAATTATTTGTTGGTTATTGCATTTATTGCAATAAATGTGAAAAAACTGATTGTGGGGAAAAGAAAGATGATGTCCTAGAGGGAGTGACATCAGCAAAAATGTTCATATTAAAGGAATTGTTAGAGATATTTCACAACATTGAAAGAGCACAAAAGATAAATGTTGGGAGCTCACAAAAACTTAGAAAAAAGTATGACAATTCTGAAGACAGAAAATATGCTCAATCTGTATCATAATCCAGATGATGAGAAGGCAAGTGCTGTCCGAAACATACTATTTTTTTTCAAAGAAATAAGATACTTTAATTATCAAAATTTCTAAATTTTAGATTACAGGGTACCAAATAAATACTGGTTTTACTAGCTTTCTTTATTTCCCTATACATTTGTCACCGACAGAAAGATTTTTAACACTTGACAATTTTTCAAAAGTTTTGGAAAATTGTAATTTTTTCCATTGATTATTAAGATCAATAGTCATAGGGACGCCTGGGTGGCTCAGTCGACTAAGCATCTGCCTTCAGCTCAGGTCATGATCCCAGGGTCCTGGGATCGAGTCCCACATTGGGCTCCCCGCTCAGCAGGAAGCCTGCTTCTCCCTCAGCCTCTGTCGCTCTCCCTGCTTGTGCTCTCTGTCTCTTTCTCTCTGACAAATAAATAAAATCTTTAAAAAAAAAAGATCAATAGTCATGGTTTCAGCCTGTGTAGTTATTATTATGATCCCTGCTATTGTGCAAAGTGAAGATTGCAAATACGTATACATATATACATGTATATCACATAGATGCATGTATATATATATATAGTTTGTATAATACATATGGTTTACATTATATATATGTATATATATATAATGTACATAAAAGTTTTAAGCTATGGAAAACACCAAATTCAACATAATAAATACATACAAGTTGTTATTTCAGGTGGGCAGGAAACTGTATTTTGTATTGAGAGAAACATACATAGATTCTACATTTTTCATTTCTTTTTCTTATACTAGGTCATAATTAACACAGATGTTCGTTATACTACTCTTTATGAATTTTTGGTGGTTTAAGCTACTTTGCAATTTTTGTTAAGAAAATAAAATAAATGAATGAATGGGGTTATATTCTTTTAGCCATTTCACTCCCTATATATACACCATTAATACAAGGACCTAACTACTTTGTTCAATGTTTTTAGTGGTGATCCCAGAACAAAAATCACTGATAATAAGTGCTTCTTATTCAGGATCCATAATTAGATTTCTGTTAATGAAAAGCTTGCCCACTTGATGTCATGAACCTTACGTAGTTCATACACATTCTTTAGCATATGAAAAATAGTAAAAATGATAGCATTTTAAAAAAATGATAGTATTTAAAATAAAGAAGTAAATGAAAAAGATAAAAGGAATGAGGGGCCTTGGTATTACGAGGATCTTTGAAACTCTTGACCTGAAATAAAGAACACACCTAACAGCATTATCACAAATTCACTGCCTAATTAAAAAATAAAACCAATCTATGTTTATAACTTTAAAACTTTAGGTATCACGTTTCCTCAAAGGCAGAGGAAAAACCATAGTGGGTGAAATGTTTTCAGTTATTAGAATGTAAACAATATTATTGTTTTGGCCTTGGAAAGAGCATATCATAAATTGTGAAAAAAAATTGAGAATTTTATGACGCTCTTAGTTAAGACAAAAACAATGAGAGAAAAATCAGAGGAAGACACTAGAATCTAATTAACAGATTATCCATACACATGGCAAAGAAGAGCAAAAACCCACCTAACAAGCTATATGATGCTAAATTGAAGTTACAGAAAATTTCTAGAGGGAAGTAAACATAGAATATGAGAAAGAAATGCGAATCAGAGAAGTACAGTGACCTGAGATATCAGAACAAGTACTGACAGGAATAACTGCTGTGTAAAAAGAGGTAATAAAAAAGGATTTTAGTGTTGTCGCTATCAAGTTTGTTCAAAGTTTTCAGAGTAATTCCAAATCTAGCAAAGGAAAAGGATTCCTGAGGGATCACTAAGTAGTTAATATATCCATTTGGTTTAGGACTTTAAATAGTAGCTTTGATACTATAAACAGCAACACCTGTGAGTTTAAATATATATACACACACACACATTATATATACATAGATCTGTTGTATCATATATGATAATATATACATGGATATACTATATCATATATGATATGTATGTCTCTATATATGCATCTTATTTTAAATATACTTGCCATTTTTAGAGACCATATAGACTGTGCTTCTAAGCACATCTAGAATTCAGCCTAGCCATTGGGATGCCTAGAGCACTATGACTTACCCATAATAAAGGTAAATTAATACACAGTAAATATACAGAATGGAGATGAAAAAGAAGGGACCTCTATAAAAATCCAAGGCTTGAAGATATCACATTTTAAATTTTTTTATTTTAATTCCAGTTAGTTAACATACACTATTATATTAGTTTCAGGTGTACAGTATAGTAATTCAACACTTGCATACATCACCCTGTGCTCATCACAGCAAGGGCACTCCTTAATCCCCATCACCTATTTAACCCACCCCCCACCCACTTCCCTTCTGGTAGCCATCAGTCTGAGCTCTATAGTTAAGAGTCTCTTTCTTGGTTTTCCTCCCTTGCTCTTTGTTTTTCCCTTTGCTCATTTGTTTTGTTTCTTAAATTCCACATATGAGTGAAATCATATGGTATTTGTCCTTCTCTGACTGACTTTTATCACTTAGCATAATACTCTCTAGCTCCACTTACAACTGATGAATGGAAAAAGAAGATGTAATATATATATAAAATATTACTCAGCCATAAAAAGAATGAAATCTTACCACTTGCAAAGATGTGGATGGAGTTAGAGGGTATTATACTAACAAGCATTTTTAAAATTGAGATATAATTGTTAAAATCAAGCACAAAATAGCTACTGGACTTGAAAATTTACTAAGAGGACAAAACCAACTAAGCCATATAAGCAAAGTTTAATCTACCTTATTCTGCAAAACAATCAAAACTTAACTTGCACTGCTTCTTGTAAATATCACTGAAAACTATAAACAAAACTCAAACTGTTCTCCAAAACTGACAGGAGGTAACCACATTTAACCAGTCCTCTATCACTAGGGAAGCTCAAATGTTATAAACACTCACTGTAAAAAATAAGCAGCCTCTGCATTCTCACTATATAAGCTATCTTATAACAATATACCTCTGAGCCTCATTTCACTGTTGGTTTGAGAGGTCCCAGTTTGCAAATTGTTTTTATGTGCACAATAAACTCTTACTAATTGCTGTTTCAGCGATCTGGTGGTTTTACTTCTGCCATTTCTGAATTTTTGACATTATTGACATACATCATTGTGTAAGTCTAAGGTATATAATATGTTGATTTGATACATTTATATATTGCAGGGTGATTACCACTATAGCTTCAGCTAATGCCTCTAACATGTCTCATAATTATCATCTTTTTTTGTAATGAGAACAGTTAAGATCTAGTCTCTCAGCAGTTTTGAAATGTATATAATATAATGTTGATTATAACAACTATTCTGTGCATTAGAGCTCATGAACTAATTTATCTACTATTTGCAAGTTTATAATTAGAAAAAATACCATAAAGTAAAATTATTTTGTATTAGCCTCTAAGGAGAAGAGTTCAATTGTATGTGAGATTTTTGTTGCCTAAAGTATGGTAATCTATCTAGTGAGATAATTACCTTCTCTCCTCTTTTGCTATATGTCTTATACTTTTTATTCTCTTTTATCCATTTCTCCCTAATAGATGTTGACTGCCATCTTTTTAACAGTAATTTGGACCCAGAATACAATTTATGCATTTAATTTTGAGAGTACCTCTTTTGTTAATGAAATACTGTTAAATAAGACAATAGATGAAATGATTATGCAATGCCCAGGTTTGGTTTGAGAACTTGCTTATGTTTTCTCAATTTGATGAAAGTGGTTCTTTATATTCTTTTAATTTTGCATTTTTTTAGAAGATTTTATTTATTTATTTGACAGAAGAGACACAGTGAGAGGAGGAACACAAGCAGGGGGAGTGGGAGAGGGAGAAGCAGGCTTCCTGCTGAGCAGGGAGCCGGATGTGGGGCTCCATCCCAAGACCCTGGGATCATGACCTGAGCCGAAGGCAGACGCTCAACGACTGAGCCACCCAGGCGCCCCACTTTTTGCATTTATTTTTATTGAAGTATAATTAACATATAGTGTTATAGTAGTTTCAGATGTACAATACAGTGATTTAACAATTCTATGCATTGCTTAATGCTCATCACAAGTATACTCTTAATCCCCTTAATCTATTCCACCCATCCCCCACCCACTGCTCCTATGCCCATGCCAACCGCCAGTTTGTGCTCTGTATTTAAGAGTTTTTTTGTTTGTCCCTTTTTTCTTTATTTGGTTTGTTTTTAAATTCCACATAAGAATGAAATCATATGGTATTTGTCTTTCTCCATCTGCCTTCTTTCAGTTACCATAATATTCTCTAAATCCATCCATATTGTTGCAAATAGCAAGATCTCAAGATCTCATTCTTTTTATGGCTGAGTAATATTCTATTGTGTATACATATGTATAAATATACCTTTATATATATTTTTATATGTTTTATTTAAAATATTTTTGTATTCTATATTTATTTATAATATATAATATATATAATTTTTATGTATCTTATATAGCATATATATTTATATAAATATGTATTCATATATCTTATATATCTTATATATAATATATTTATTTGTATTTATATTTATATTTATATATTTTATATATAAATATTTTATATTTTATACATTATACATTTATTTTTATAAATATATATTTACATATTGTATTTATATATAAAATATTATATATATAATATACCACATCTTCTTTATCCATTGCTTTATCAGTGGATAATTGGGTTGCTTCCATACCTTGGCTATTGTAAATAATAGTGCAATAAATATGGGAATACGTATATATTTTTATATTAGTGTTTTCATTTCCTTTAGATAAATATTCAGTAGTGGAATTACTGGATCATATGATAATTCTATTTTTAATCATTTGATAAACCTCTATTTTGTTTTCCACAGTGGTTGCACCAGTTTACATCCCCACCAACAGTGCACAGGTGTTCTTTTTTCTCCACATCCTTGCCAACATTTGATGTTTCTTGTGTTTTTTTATTTTATTCATTCTGGCAGGTGTGAGGTGATATTTCATTGTGGTTTTGATTTGTGTTTCCCTGATGATGAGTGATGTTGAGCATCTTTTCATGTGTCTGTTGGCCATCTATATGTCTTCTTTGGAAACATGTCTATTCAGGTCCTCTGCTCATTTTTCAATTGTACTATTTGTTTTTTTGGTGTGCTATTTGTCTTCCAAAAAGTTTAAAATAAAGAACACATGAAGTAGAAATACCCCAGTTAGAAATTGCTTAAGGAATGGTTCTAGGAAAAATACTGCAGACTATTTCTGATGATGAAGAAATCTACTCTAGAAAGGCCCTTCTGGATAAGCCACATTTGGCATGAATGGAGAATCAAAATAAAATATTAAATTCTCAGTATGAACATGATAGAAGAAATTAATTTTCTTAGTTCTGAGGGGTATAGAATTTTGTAATGGCAGAAATTTATAGTGATCAAATTTTTCCTATCCTATAAAATTTAAGAATCTTATTTTTCTGGCATTGTATTACTTGGATGTTAATTATATATTTTACCATGTACCACTTTGTCTAGTGAATTTGGTGGAACCATACATTTGAATAATATACAAGATGGGAAATAGACTAGGAAGTGATCTTTGGTTTTTGTAGCCTTAGGTAAGAGAGTTTCATAGAGAAAACTGAAGGTTTCAGTTGAGGCTGAGAAGGTAGATGTATATGAAAAACAGCAAATGTAACCTATGAATTGACTTTAGCACATATACAGTGTGCCCAGAGGTTTCAATGGATCCAAAGGATTGTAAGCTGCATATATCTTACTGTACATGTTGGAAAACAAGTGATCAAAAGAGTTTATAGCATTGAATATATTCGTTTTCTACGGTCCGGGCCACCCTCTATTTTGTCCATGGACTTTTAAAAATCTTTTAGTTCTTTTCATCCAACCTCATAGGATCCAATTTATTTTTAAGAAAACTATCTGATCCTCTCCAGCATTTGCATTCATATTTACATACCAGTGACTTCACAAAGGGCCATTTAATCTCTAGTATCCAACCTTCCAGGGAGAAAGTGTTATTAAAAAAAAAAATCTTTCATAGGATTAGAAAAGCATATCTGTCATTGTCATGTCTTTGTTTCTTTTCCTCCATGAGTAAAAAAAAAAAACAACTTAGTTCCCTTACTTGAGAAAAGCAGTGGTGCCCCCTTGGAACACCTACTTGTCTTTTGAATACAATCTTTTTTTTTTTAAGCCATAAGAATAAAATGCTAAACCCATAGGGGGAACTCAGGACAGCCTTCTTTCTACTGTCCAGCTCCTAACCCAATGGGGATGGAATTCAAAGGGATTTTTATGTGCCTAAGTAAAAATAAATGAGAAATAAACTTTCTCTATAGACTATGGTAAGTCTTAAGTAGAACCTCCATTGATGACAGGGTGGGATTTCTGAGGAACAACATGAATGTGGTATATAAACTTGGAGCAGAGCTAAATCCCTCTACGTTACAGAGGCTAGAGGAAAATCTTAAGTGAGGAAAGAAGGAAGGATAGGTAATTATTAGTGGTAGAGAACGGAGAGGAAGCTATGGGAGGCAGAGACACTGGAAGTGGATGTAAGAAGTTGCATGTTCTGTGGTCTATGACATGAACTTCTGCAAACATCCCTTATAAAATCTTCAGTGGAACCTAAAAGAAAAAGTCACAAAGAGCTGGATGTCATTAGAATGTGGTTAGAAGTTATGGGGAAAAAATTGTAAGGACCAAGGTCTGTGTATTCTTTGTCAACAATATGAACCAGAATTGGGCCATTAGAATACAGTTCTGGCAGACCTCTGGGTTAAATACCACACTGGATTTCCTAGAGAGAGTTGGTAGCATGTATTATTTTAAAGACAAATTTTTGATTTCCAAGAGTGGGTTTTATTTTATCCTATTAATAATCAGGCTTTGGGTAGTGAACTCACTGTCACATAAATAAATAGAATACAGGAAAGCTTTACTGCTGCCTGATTTGCTTCTCTGACCTTGTGGAGGGAAAAAATAATAGAACTCCAACCCAAATCACAGCAAAAATTTCAGCTTCTCACCACAAGTAAGGGTGGGCCACAAACTGAAGATAGGGAAGAGAGTTAGTCTTGATTTTGAAAGCTTATAGATCCCCCAGGGTTGGATCGTGCCCTGCCTATTCAAAGGATGAACAATAATTTTACCAAGAATTTTATTATAGCAAAGAAGGTCCCATAGCACAAACTAGATGAATTTCTTGCTTCCTGAAATAATGTCAGATGATCAATGGGTGTGAATTTTAATAGCTTTGACTAAGTAAAGTCTAGGTATTTACTGAACAAACCCAAGTATTCAGAAACCATGATGCTTCCTTGTGAAGTTTAACTTTCCATTTAAAATGGGTTTTAAGGAGGGCAGGTGTTGTGATGAGCACTGGGTGTTATAAGTAACTAATGATGTACTATATGTTGGCTTACTGAACATAATAAAAAAAACTAAAAAATAATAAAATAAAATGAATTGCCAAAAAAACAATTGGGCTCTTACATTTCAAGTATGGCGATTATATCTAATTCAAACTCCTACGTATAAACAAATTCCATATACCTATTTTATCCTTATGTCCTATAGCCTTAAGCCAATAGACAGTCTAGTGACTTAAGGTGAAACACCCCACTACTTATTTGCAAATGAAAGAAGAGCCTGTATTCCCAATGAGCTTTTCCAAGGAAAGTCCAGCCCATTCAGGATTTGGGACTTTTCATTGATTATTTGTAACAATCCCTTGAAAATTGAGATCACCCCTATCTGTCTTCATTAACTATGAAGATTGAAAATTTTTCTTAAATTTTTTAATATTTCTTAAATATTTGCTGTAGGAAATTCTTGCCCAAGATGGTGAGCCTGGAAATCAATAACTTATGTATTTACTTCAGGAATTTCTATAAAACAGTTTGTTTTGCAAATAATTACTAGGCAATTGACACACTAAACTATCTCCAATTTATTTGAGAAATAATCAGTAATGGTAGTGTATGCAGAGATAAATGAAAATGGTGAATACATTATTTTATTCACTAACAATACCTTTTCTATCTTTTCTAGTTTATTATAAATATTCTCTATAACTTATTTTTTATTTGTTCTTAATTTGGCTATTTTCTGTAACTTTAAAAAGTAGATGCCCTTCTTTCTCCATTTAACCTAATTTTTAGTATCTTAAAACCAAGATAATATTGATGTATTCATATTAAATATATTAATAACAAAGGTTTTTTAAAGAATTTATTTATTTGAGAGAGAGAGAGTGAGAGAGAGCGCGAAAGCATGAGCAGGGGGAGAGCAGAGGGAGAGGAAGACTACCCGCTGAGCAGGGAGCCCAGTGCTAGGCTGGTTCCCAGAACCCTGAGCTCATGACCTGAGCCAAAGGCAGACTCTTAACCGACTGAGTTACCCAGGTGCCCCAATAACAAAGGTTTTTAAACCTTTATTTAATTTCAGTACTTTTAAGCAAATGAAAGAAGGGCATCCAATAAACTCAACTTGTAGAAGGAAGGATTTATGTTAGAAAGAAATCAACAATTTTCTGACGCAGAGACACAAAGTATAAAGAGTTTTTGGAGAATCTCCCTTTCTAGAGATACCAATTATCCTAGATATTCTGAACTAACAAGCTTTTTTGAGGAGTAAGAAATAGTAGCTTGTTTCTCAAATTTTTCATTTCTATTTTTTGCAATACAGCTTAATTTCGACATAAGGAATTCTCCAGGGACAAAACATAGATACTTAGTAAAGGCAACTATAAATTTCAAAACGTTAAAACTCGTAACATTTCTTGCTGAGATAATCTTCCCCAAATGAACCAGATATTTGTATTTTTTAATAACTGTACGGTATTTTTATCATATTTTTTCTCATTAATTCAAAATGGAAGCAAGGAAGGAAGTTGTCTTAGCTCTGCTGGCTGTAGCAAAATACTATAGACTGGACGGCTTAAACACGAAACACTGATGTCTCAAAGTTATGGAGGATGAGGTAAGTCCAAGATCAAGGTGCTGGCATATTTGGTTTCTGATGAGAGCCCTCTTGCAGGCTTGAGGATTGCTGCCTTTTTGCTCTGTCCTTAAATGGTAGAGGAGGGAAGAGAGAGTGAGAGAGAGAGGAGGAAGAGAGAGAGAGACACAGAGAGAGACACAGAGAGAGACAGAGAGTGAGCGAGCTCTGGTATTTCTTTCTCTTCTTATAACACTAATCCCATTATGGGCACCCAATCCTCATGACCTCATCTAAACCTAATTACTTCCCAAAGGCCCTACCTCTAATCACCATAACATTGGGGGTTAGGGCTTTAAAATATGACTTTGGGACAGGGGCACAAACATTCAGTTTGTGATAGATGGGGTTACATGGGTATCATTTCAACAACTTTCAGGAACTGTTTTGTCCATAACTGTAAACACACTTCACGTCTCTGAAACCTTGGTCTATGACCATCCCCTCGTCATTGTCTCTGCTCTACATCTTCAGTGTTTCCTTCTCTAAAGGTCTGTTTTGCATCAGTATGTGATAATGTTTATCTGTTTTACCACCTTGAAAAAGATATGTTCTTTTCTAACTGCTAAGTGATACTCTTTTCTTAGACCAAATTTTTATTTATTTATTTATAAGATTTTATTTATTTATTTGACACAGAGAGAGAGAAGAGAGAGAGTGCACAAGCAGGGGAAGCGGCAGAGGGAGAGGAAGAAGCAGGTTCCCCGCTGAGCAGGGAGCGGGACATGGGGCTTGATCCCAGGACCCCAGGATCATGACCTGAACTGAAGGCAGATGCTTAACTGACTGAGCCACTCAGGGGCCCCTAGACCAAATTTTTAGTGTAAATGCACCCCATTACTACATTATAGTCTTCTCCAGCATACAGATCTCAACATTTTTTTTTTATTTCCAATACCTAACAAAGGACCAAGCTTATAGTAAATATTTAATATATATAGTAAATATTGAATCTATAACATGGATATATAATGAATAAATAAGTGAATGGATAAATGAATAAATGTCTCATTCATTTTTTAACTTCTCAATGCAAGTGATAGCACTACTTACTCACTAAATCTATTCTCATTTAGTTTATAAATAACTTCTAAAAAAAAACTACAAGAACATAGGTTTAAAAAAAAGAAGATAGAAAATAGGTCTGGAGTCAACCTACCTTGATTTTAATCTCATTCTACCACCTAAAAACTGCCTAACTTTGGGCAACTTTCATAAACTTTTTGAGCCTCAGTTTCCTGACACATGGAGTTCATTGGGAGATTTAAAGGATAAGATGCTTGGAATAGTAGTTGCTTCATAGAAAGTTGCTTTATGTCCTTTAAATTTCTCCAAAGTCTTTTTTTATTTCTCTCAACATTGTAATAGTTTTCAGAGCAGAAATCTCAAATATCTTTTGCCAAATTTATTTCTAAGCATTACACATTTGCTGTTATTGTCAATGACATTATTTTATTTTGAATTTTGATTTTTTGTTCCGAGTATTTATTTTTTTTAAATTTTATTTATTCATTTATTTTAGAGAGAGGATGGGGGAGGAGCAGAAGGAGAGGGACAAGCAGACTCCACGCTGAGCACAGAGCCCATGTGGGGCTTGATCTCACGATCCTGAGATGGTGACCTGAGCTGAAATCAAGAGTCAGGACCCCTTAACCGACTAAGCCACCCAGGCACCCCTTGTTCCTAGTATTTAGATATACAAATAATTTTTGTATGGTGAAATTTTATCCTGCAACCTTACTAAATTTTTTTTTTTTCTTAAGTCTTCGGAGCTTTTAGATTTCTTTTTTTTTTTTTAAAGATTTTATTTATTTATTTGACAGAGAGAAACACAGCAAGAGAGGGAACACAAACAGGGGCAGAGGGAGAGGGAGAAGCAGGCTTCCTGCAGAGCGGGGAGGTGGATGCAGGGCTCGATCTCAGGACACCAGGATCACGACCCGAGCCGAAGGCAGACGCTTAACAACTGAGCCACCCAGGTGCCCCGGAGCTTTTAGATTTCTATGGACTTCCTACACAGGTGACAATGATATCTAAAAATAGAGCTTTACTTCCTTTTCAATCTGTGTGCCTGAAAATTCTTTATCTCACCTACTTGCACTGCTAACAAGCTCCAATACAGTGTTTACAGTATATTTTGAGAGGATTCTTCTTGCCTTGTTCCAAATGGAGGGAAACTTTTCTTTCACAGATAAAAATGATGTCAGCTGTAGGTTTTTCATAAATATCTTTACTGGGTTTAGGGAGTTTCCATATATTTCTAGTTTACTGAGGGTTTATATTATGTATAAATGTTGAATTTTGTCAAATGCTTTTTGCTGATATCTTGAGATGATCACAGGTGGTTTTTTAAAGTTTGAAAATATGGTCAAAAAATATTGATTAATTTTACATGTTAAATTACTCTTGTATAACTGGGATAAGTCCAGTTGGTCATGATGCATTATCCTGTTTATATATTATCAGATTCAATTCACTAAATTTTAAGAAATATTTATCTCTATTAATGAGGAATATGAGTCTGTGGTTTCTTTATAATGACTTTTCCAGTTTTCTTATCATGTAATACTTGCCTCATAGAATGAATTGGGAAATCTTCCCTCTTCTTCAGTTTTCCTGAAGATTTTGTGTAGAGTTGTTATTACTGCTTCCCTAAATGTTTCATAGAATTCATCAAGGAAGTCATCTGAGCCTGAAATATTCTCTATGAGTAGGTTTTTAGCTAAAAATTACATTTTTTTAGTAGACTGAGCTATTCAGCTTACCTATTTCTTTTTCAGTGAGCATCAGTAATTTAGAAATTGTCCATAAATAATGTCCATTTTATCTGTTGTTGAAATAATAGACATAAAGTTGTTGATAATATTCTCTCGTAATCCTAATTTCTATAACAGCGGTGGTCATCTTTCTTATTCCTGATACTGGTAATTTATTTGATTTTTATTTATTATGATTAAAGGTTTATCAATTCTATTGATCTTAAGGAAGCAGCTTCTGGTTTTATTTTTTTCTATTGTTTTTCTATTCTCTATTTCTTTGATTTCTGATTTTATCTCTATTATTTCCTTTGTTCTGCTTACACTGCATGTAAGTTACTCTTTCTTTACAATTTTTTAAATTAGAAGCTTAAAAAAATTAATTAATGAATGAATTTTAAAAATTTTTTGAAAAAAAGATAGAACTTAAATCATTGATGTGAAACCAGTCTTCTTTTCTGTTTTAGGAATTCTAGTTTAATAAATTTCCCTTTCAACTCTGCTTTGGTTGAATGAGACATTATGTTTTTATTTCATTTTGTTCAAAACACTTTCTATTTTCCCTTTTGATTTCCTCTTTTATCCATGCATTGTTGAGATCAGTGTTATTTAGCTTTGAAAACACTTGGAAATAATCCAGGTATTTTTCTGTTATTTATTTTTAATTCAAATGCATTATGGCCAGAGAAAATATTAGTTTTATCTGAACCTTTTGAATTTTTTTTTATTTTTTTATTCTTAAGTTAATCCCCATAATTTACATCATTAGTTTTAGATGAAGTGTTCCATGATTCATTGTTTGTGCATAAGACCCAGTGTCCATGCAGAATGTGCCCTCCTCAATACCCACCACCAGGCTAACCCATCCTCCCACCCCCCTCCCCTCTAGAACCCTGTTTGTTTTTCAGAGTCCATCGTCTCTCATGGTTCGTCTACCCCTCCGATTTCCCCCGCTTCATTCTTCGCCTCCCACTACCTTCTTCTTCTTTTTTTTTTCTTAACATATATTGCATTATTTGTTTCAGAGGTACAGATCTGAGATTCAACAGTCTTGCACAATTCACAGCGCTTACCAGAGCACATACCCTCCCCAGTGTCTATCACCCAGTCACCCCATCCCTCCCACCACACCCCCCACTTAAGCAACCCTCAGTTTGTTTCCTACAATTAAGAATTCCTCATATCAGTGAGATCATATGATACATGTCTTTCTCTGTTTGACTTATTTCGCTCCACATAATACCCTCCAGTTCCATCCACGTCGTTGCAAATGGCAAGATCTCATTCCTTTTGATGGCTGAATAATATTCCATTGTATGTATATACCACTCTTCTTTATCCATTCCTCTGTCGATGGACATCTTGGCTCTTTCCACATTTTGGCTATTGTGGACATTGCTGCTATAAACATCGGGGTGCACATACCCCTTCGGATCCCTACTTTTGTATCTTTGGGGTAAATACCCAGTAGTGCAATTGCTGGATCATATGGTAGCTCTATTTTCAACTATTTGAGGAACCTCCATACAGTTTTCCAGAGTGGCTGCACCAGCTTGCATTCCCACCAACAGTGTAGGAGGGTTCCCCTTTCTCCGCATCCCCGCCAACATCTGTCGTTTCCTGACGTGTTAATTTTAGCCATTCTGACTGGTGTGAGGTGGTATCTCATTGAGGTTTTGATTTGGATTTCCCTGATGCCGAGCGATATTGAGCACTTTTTCATGTGTCTGTTGGCCATTTGGATGTCTTCTTTGGAAAAATGTCTGTTCATGTCTTCTGCCCATTTCTTGATTGGATTCTTTGTTCTTTGGGTGTTGAGTTTGATGAGTTCTTTATAGATTTTGGATACTAGCCCTTTATCGGATATGTCATTTGCAAATATCTTCTCCCATTCTGTCGTTGTCTTTTGGTTTTGTTGACTGTTTCCTTTGCTTTGCAAAAGCTTTTTATCTTGATGAAGTCCCAATAGTTCATTTTTGCCCTTGCTTCCCTTGCCTTTGGCGATGTTTCTAGGAAGAAGTTGCTTCGGCTGAGGTCAAAGAGGTTGCTGCCTGTGTTCTCCTTTAGGATTTGGATGGACTCCTGTCTCACATTGAGGTCTTTCAACCATTTGGAGTCTATTTTGTGTGTGGTGTAAGGAAATGGTCCAGTTTCATTCTTCTGCATGTGGCTATCCAATTTTCCCAACACCATTTGTTGAAGAGACTGTCTTTGTTCCATTGCACATTCTTTCCTGCTTTGTCAAAGATGAGTTGACCATAGAGTTGAGGGTCCATTTCTGGGCTCTCTATTCTGTTCCATTGATCTATGTGTCTGTTTTTGTGCCAGTACCATGCTGTCTTGATGATGACAGCTTTGTAATAGAGCTGGAAGTCCGGAATTGTGATGCCGCCGGCTTTGCTTTTCTTTTTCAACATTCTTCTGGCTATGCGGGGTCTTTTCTGGTTCCATACAAATTTTAGGATTATTTGTTCCATTTCTTTGAAAAAAGTGGATGGTATTTTGATGGGGATTGCATTGAATGTGTAGATTGCTCTAGGTAGCATGGACATCTTCACAATATTTGTTCTTCCAATCCATGAGCATGGAACGTTTTTCCATTTCTTTGTGTCTTCCTCAATTTCTTTCATGAGTATTTTATAGTTTTCTGAGTACAGATCCTTTGTCTCTTTGGTTAGATTTATTCCTAGGTATCTTATGGTTTTGGGTGCAATTGTAAATGGGATCGACTCCTTAATTTCTCTTTCTTCTGTCTTGTTGTTGGTGTATAGGAATGCCACTGACTTCTGTGCATTGATTTTATATCCTGCCACTTTACTGAATTCCTGTATGAGTTCTAGCAGTTTTGGGGTGGAGTCTTTGGGGTTTTCCACATAAAGTATCATATCATCTGCAAAGAGTGAGAGTTTGACTTCTTCTTTGCCAATTTGGATGCCTTTGATTTCTTTTTGTTGTCTGATTGCTGTGGCTAGGACTTCCAATACTATGTTGAATAGCAGTGGTGATAGTGGACATCCCTGCCGCGTTCCTGACCTTAGGGGGAAAGCTCTCAGTTTTTCCCCATTGAGAATGATATTCGCTGTGGGTTTTTCATAGATGGCTTTTATGATACTGAGGTAGGTACCCTCTATCCCTATACTCTGAAGAGTTTTGATCAAGAAAGGATGCTGCACTTTGTCAAATGCTTTTTCTGCATCTATTGAGAGGATCATATGATTCTTGTTTTTTCCTTTGTTAATGTATTGTATCACATTGATTGATTTGCGGATGTTGAACCAACCTTGCAGCCCAGGGATAAATCCCACTTGGTCGTGGTGAATAATCCTTTTAATGTACTGTTGGATCCTATTGGCTAGTATTTTGGTGAGAATTTTTGCATCCATGTTCATCAGGGATATTGGTCTCTAATTCTCCTTTTTGATGGGGTCTTTGTCTGGTTTTGGGATCAAGGTAACGCTGGCCTCATAAAATGAGTTTGGAAGTTTTCCTTCCATTTCTATTTTTTGGAACAGTTTCAGAAGAATAGGTATTAATTCTTCTTGAAATGTTTGGTAGAATTCCCCTGGGAAGCCATCTGGCGCTGGGCTTGTGTTTGTTGGGAGATTTTTGATGACTGCTTCAACTTCCTTAGTGATTATAGGTCTGTTCAGGTTTTCTATTTCATCCTGGTTCAGTTTTGGTAGTTGATACATCTCTAGGAATGCCTCCATTTCTTCCAGGTTATCTAATTTGCTGGCATAGAGTTGCTTATAATATGTTCTTATAATGGTTTGTATTTCTTTGGTGTTGGTTGTGATCTCTCCTCTTTCAGTCATGATTTTGTTGATTTGGGTCATTTCTCTTCTCTTTTTGATAAGTCTGGCCAGGGGTTTATCAATCTTGTTAATTGTTTCAAAGAACCAGCTCCTAGTTTCTTTGATCTGTTCTACTGTTCTTTTAGTTTCTATTTCATTGATTTCTGCTCTGATCTTTATTATTTCTCTTCTCCTGCTGGGTTTAGGCTTTATTTGCTATTCTTTCTCCAGCTCCTTTAGGTGTAGGGTTAGGTTGTGTACTTGAGACCTTTCTTGCTTCTTGAGAAAGGCTTGTATTGCTATATACTTTCCTCTTAGGACTGCCTTTGCTGCATTCCAAAGATTTTGAATAGTTCTGTTTTCATTTTCATTGGTTTCCATGTATTTTTTTAATTCTTCTTTAATTTCCTGGTTGACCCATTCATTCTTCAGTAGGATGCTCTTTAGCCTCCATGTATTTGAGTTCTTTCCAACTTTCCTCTTGTGATTGAGTTCTAGTTTCAAAGCATTGTGGTCTGAAAATAGGCCGGGAATGATCCCAATCTTTTGGTACCGGTTGAGACCTGATTTATGACCTAGGATGTGATCTATTCTGGAGAATGTTCCATGGGCACTAGAGAAGAATGTGTATTCCGTTGCTTTGGGGTGGAATGTTCTGAATATGTCTATAAAGTCCATTTGGTCCAGTGTGTCATTTAAAGTCTTTATTTCCTTGTTGATCTTTTGCTTAGACGATCTGTCCATTTCAGTGAGGGGGGTGTTAAAGTCCCCTACTATTATTGTATTGTTGTCGATGTGTTTCTTTGCTTTTGTTATTAATTGCCTTATATAATTGGCTGCTCCCATGTTAGGGGCATAGATATTTACAATTGTTAGATCTTCTTGTTGGATAGATCCTTTAAGTCGGATATAGTGTCCTTCCTCATCTCTTATTACAGTCTTTGGTTTAAAATCTAATTTGTCTGATATAAGGATTGCCACCCCAGCTTTCTTTTGGTGTCCATTAGCATGGTAAATGGTTTTCCACCCCCTCACTTTCAATCTGGGGGTGTCTTTGGTTCTAAAATGAGTCTCTTGCAGACAGCATATCGATGGGTCTTGTTTTTTAATCCAGTCTGATAGCCTGTGTCTTTTGATTTGGGCATTGAGCCCATTTACATTCAGGGTAACTATTGAAACATAGGAATTTAGTGCCATTGTATTGCCTGTAAGGTGACTGTTACCATATATTGTCTGTGTTCCTTTCTGGTCTATGTTGCTTTTAGGCTCTCTCTTTGCTTAGAGGACCCCTTTCAAGATTTCTTGTAGGGCTGGTTTTGTGTTTGCAAATTCCTTTAGTTTTTGTTTGTCCTGGAAGCTTTTTATCTCTCCTTCAATTTTCAATGACAGCCTAGCTGGATATAGTATTCTTGGCTGCATATTTTTCTCATTTAGTCCTCTGAATATATCCTGCCAGTCCTTTCTGGCCTGCCAGGTCTCTGTGGATAGGTCTGTTGCCAATCTAATGTTTCTACCCTTGTAGGTTACATATCTCTTCTCCCGAGCTGCTTTCAGGATTTTCTCTTTGTCTATGAGACTCGTAGGTTTTACTATTAGATGTTGGGGTGTTGACCTATTTTTATTGATTTTGAGAGGGGTTCTCTGTGCTTCCTGGATTTTGATGCCTGTTTCCTTCCCCAAATTAGGGAAGTTCTCTGCTATAATTTGCTCCATTATACCTTCTGCCCCTCTCTCTCTTTCTTCTTCTTCTGGGATCCCAATTATTCTAATGTTGTTTTGTCTTATGGTATCGCTTATCTCTTGAATTCTGCCCTCGTGATCCAGTAGTTGTTTATCTCTCTTTTTCTCAGCTTCTTTATTTTCCATCATTTGGTCTTCTATATTACTGATTCTCTCTTCTGCCTCATTTATTCTAGCAGTTAGCGCCCCCATTTTTGATTGCACCTCATTAATAGCCTTTTTGATTTCTACTTGGTTGGATTTTAGTTCTTTTACTTCTCCAGAAAGGGTTTCTCTAATAACTTCCATATTTTTTTCAAGCCCAGCTAGTATCTTTAAAGTGATGATTCTGAACTCTAGATCTGACATCGTACTAATGTCCGTATTGAGTAGGTCCCTGGCAGTCGGTACTACCTCTTGTTCTTTTTGTTGAGGTGATTTTTTCCGTCTTGTCATTTTGTGCAGAGGAGAATAGATTAATGAGAGAACAAAATGCTAACAGAGTAACAACGTCCCCAGAAAATATACTCTAAACAAATCAGAAAAGACCTGAAGCAGTGGGAAAAGAAAGGGAAAGAGAGAAAAAAGAAAAAGAAAAAAAAAGAAAAAGATAAAGATAAAAACAAAAACAAATAAAACAAAACAACAACAACAACAAAAACAGAATGTGATCAAATATGATCAGGCTGGTATATAGATCAGTGCCACACACTCGATTTGGGGTGTATTTTGGTCTTTTAGAAGAAAGTGCCTCCCAAAATTTTAAAGAAAGAAAAACTTATATATGTACAAAAATAAGGGTTGATATGATGAAGGGATGGAATATGACTGTAAAGATGGAAATTATAAAAAATTTTATAAAAGGAATTGATAAGAAGTTGTTTGAAAAAAGAAAGAAGAGGATTTAAAAAAAGAAAAAAGAAAAAAAAGGGAGAGGATGTGATCAGGCAGGGGAATAGAAAACACCATATACTAGAGATTTAGGGTATATTTTAATCTGTTAGAAGAAACTATCTCAAAATTTTAAAGAGAGAACAACTTATATATATAAGCCAACAATACGGGTAACTACTATGAAGGGATAGAATATGACTCTAAATATGAAAAATAAAATTTTTTTTTTTTAAAAAAAGGGATTGATAAGATGTTGGTTGAAAAAGGGAAAAAGAAAAATTCAAAAAGAAAAAAAAGGACAGTTAAAAAAAATTAACTTTGAAAGACTAAAGAATCATGGTAAAAAAGCCATGAATCCTATGTGCTGTATTCCCCTAGCGCTGGAGTTCTGCCATTCTCATTGATCGGTAAACTTGGTCTTGGCTGGCTGTTCTCACTGATCTTCTGGGGAGGGGCCTGTTGCCGTGGTTTCCAAATGTCTTTGCTGGAGGCGGAATTGCCCTGCCCTTGCCCCCTCCCAGCTAAGTAATCTGCTCGGGTTTGCTCTCCGGGGCTTTTGTTCCCTGTGAGCTTTCCGTACAGCTTTGGAGGCGGAGAGTGAAAATGGCGGTCTCCCAATCTCCGCCTTGGAGGAGCCGAGAACTTGGGGCCCCGCTTCTCAGTGAGCCCCCAGGGAAAAGCCGTCAGTCACTCCCATCTCCCCGGTCTCTGGCTGCACTCCGTGCTCACCTGGCCTGTGACCGCGCGTTTCTATCTCCGCACTCGAGCCCGTGTGGAGTCTCCAAGCCCAGCAGATCCCTGCAGTGCGCTCCCGCACGTCTCCTCTCGGGGGAAGAAGGTGAGTCTCCCTGGATCTGCCACTTGTTGGGTCCCTGCTGGAGGAGCAGTGGCCCGACTGTGCCGCGGATCCCGGTTTATGGCAACCCCGAGCTGAGAGCCCGGGCCTTGGCTCCGCCTCTGCAGCCGGCTTCCCTGCTCCAATACCTGGGAGCTCTGCCACACTCAGGCACCCCCGGTCTTTCTGTGACCCCGAGGGTTCTGAGACCACACTGTCCCGGAGGGTTCCACCCCCCGCTTAGCCACCAGAGTGACGTCCCTCGGCGGAGCAGACTTTTAAAAGTTCCGATTTTGTGCTCCGCGGCTCTATCACTTGCCAGAAGCGGCCGCCGGAGGCCCCTCCCCCGCCGTTTATCCTCCCGAATATCGCCTCGGATTCACTTCTCCGCACGTCCTACCTTCCAGAAAGTGGTCGCTTTTCTGATGAGAGAGTTGTTGCTCTTCTTTTCTTCGATCTCCTGTTGAGTTTGTAGGTGTTCAGAATGGTTTGATCCCTATCCAGCTGAATTCCTGAGAGGAGACGAAATCCAGGTCTCCTACTCCTCCGCCATCTTGCTCCGCCCCCCCCCCTGCACCTTTTGAATTTATTGAGGTATTTTTTTATTACTCAAATATGGTCTTTTTTTAAAGTTTTTATTTAAATGCTAGTTTGTTACATACAGTGTAATATTAGTTTCTGGTGTACAATACAGTGATTCAACACTTCCATACAACACACAGACTCCTTAATCACCGTCAAAATACGGTCTATCTTGATAAATGATTTGTGTTCACCAAAAAACAATGTGTATTCTGCTGCTGTTGGTGTGAGTGTTCTATAAATATCAATTAGATGAAGTTGGTTGGCAATGTTCAAGTTTATTATGTCCTTAATAATTTTCTATTTTCCTTTTGCTGTTAAAAGAGTGACCTTAAAATTTATAGCCATAATTGTGGATTGTTCTATTCATCCTTTCAATTTTATAAGCTAATGATTCATGGATCAGTGTTCTTAGACACATACATGTTTATATCCTCCTGATGAATTGACTCAACTGGCTTCTTAAATGACTCTCTTTATTCCTACTAAATAATTTGTGTGACATTGATATAGTAACTCCAGCTTCTGTTTGATTAGTTTTGGGATGGTATATCTTTTTTCATCTATTTATATTAAAATATATTTCTTCATTTTTAGTCATTTTTTTAAATAGCAGCCTATAGTTATACCATGCTTCTAGGAATCTATTCTAACAATTGATGACTTTTGATTAGTATATTTTAACCTGTCATATTTACTTTAATGAGTGATATGTTTGGTTGAAATTTACCATTCTGTTAATTTTTTTCTGTAATTTTTTCTGTAAATATTTGTTATTTGTTTTGGTTTAAATTTACCATTTTGTTATTTGTTTTCATAAATGCATTATTATGAATTGAGTATATTTTGTGATTCTATTCTATAATCTTTTTTGTCTTATTAACCATATATTTTTATTTTGTTTATTTGTATTGGTTGTGTTTGTGTTTATAATATACATTTTTAACTTATCTCAGTTTATATTCAAATAATCTTATAAAACCACATTAAATAAAAGAACTTCACAACAGTGCCCCCATTCCTGTTCTGCCCTCTGCGGTGGTGTTGACATACATTTTAACTTTACATATTTAATAACCACAGAATCCACTGCCATTACTGTGTTTTCAAAGACCAATTTGGGGAGGACTTCCATTCTGAAAAGGTGGAATAGATATACTTTTCCATAATCCTCTCATTAAAAACAGCTAAAGATTTTGGATAGACACATGAATAAGTATATGAAAGCATGCATGCATATGGGAGTATGTGCGTGTGTGTGTGTACAACATAATGCAAAAATGAACACTGTCCTCACATAAAAGTTTCTCAAAATGGATTACAGATTTATGTAAGACATAAAACTGTAAAACTTAGAAAAAAAATATAGAAAATATACTTAAAAATCTGTGGAATTGAGGGCTTCATGGAGAGTTCTTAAGCCAGACACAAGTACGTTCCATAGAAGAAAAAAATTGATAAATTGGGCTCATTAAAATTAAATTTTTTCTCTGGAAAAGACCCTGTTAAGAGGACAAAAAGAGAAGCTACAGAGTGGGAAGAAATATTTTAAACCAAATATCTTACAAAAGACTTTTATTTATAATATTTAACTCTCTCGGGACACCTCTATGGCTCAGTTGGTTAAGCATCTGCCTTCAGCTCAGGTCTTGTTGGGGTTAATCTAGAGCATGAAATCAGCCATAATACCTGGCTTGCTGAAATGTAACACAGAGGCCGCTGGGGGAGGTGAGGGAAGGTTTCGGAGAAGGGCGTGGGCCTTTGGAATGCCGAGGCCTGTGCAACCACTCTGCCCTTGGAATGCGGCGGGGAGTTGCCTTCGCGCGGAAGCTTTCTACAGCCCGACAAACCTCTGGATTGTAGACTTCACAAGTGCTTCTCAGTTTTTTTTTTTTAACTCCCGCTTAGGTGGGGCAGGATGGCTAGAGTGGACTGGAATTGGGTATTTCGTTTCCTCTAGGTCAATCAGGCTGTGATAAAAGCCCAGGATCAGGGTAAATAGTTTCTGCTAAGGGCAGAGCTGGTTAAGAACAGAGTGCTCTGGCATATTTCCTTCTGGCTCCTTTTCCTCTCCCACTGCTGGAAGTGTGAGGGGAGTTTTCTAAAAATATATATTCACCGTGAGAATCTTGTGGAGCTTCAGGAGGTAGAATTCACAAAAGTGTGGGGGCTCTTCAGGGACTGGGTCCCCTTGGAGTGTTGCATCTCTCGTCATTGTCCACCCTGAGCCCCTAGCTTGTCATCAATTATGGCTCACACATCACGTGCTTGAGAACCAGTGATAAGGATTTGTGATTATCCTGAAGGACCAATAAAAGCGGGAGCAAAGAAGAGCTAAGGGTCTTCGTCTCTGAGCGTTGACCCCCTTGCCTTCTCCTCTCTTTCACAGCAAAGTTTGGAGTCATCTTTCATCCATTGGTATAGGGATTGCTGGCCATTTCCGGCAGGTCATGATCCCAGGGTCCTGGGATCAAGTCCCGCATGGGGCTTCTTGCTTAGCAGGGAGTTTGCTTCTCCCTCTGCCTGCTGCTCCCCCTGCTTGTGCTCTCTCTCTCTGACAAATAAATAAAATCTTTAAAAAAAATAAAGAACTCTCAAAATTCAATAGTGAAAAACAAAGATAATCAATTAGAAATGGGCTAGATACATGAAACAGATACTACTATATATTCAGATGGAAAGTAAACACATGGAGAGGTTCAACATCACTAGTCATCAAGAATAGTCAAATTAAGACCATGATGAGATATGACTACACTCATCTTAGAACATGTAAATTTTTAAAAATGACAATAGTAAATGCTGGTGATGATGCAGAGAAAATGGATCAGTCATACACATTGGCTGGTAGGACTGCAAATGATCTATCCAACCAGGAAAAAGATTTGCCACTTAAAAAAAAAAAATGAAACTAAGATCAATGTACATTGTACATATGCTCCATCAATTCCAGTCCTGAATATTTTCCCACAGATATAAAAATGTCCACCTAAAAATCTACACATAATTGTTCATAGCAATGTGGCACAACTATATCATGGAATATTATTCAACAATGAAATAATGAACTATTGATACATGTGGCAACTTAGATGGATAATAGGAATATTATTCTACTAAAAAAAAAGCCAATATCAAAAGTCACATACTGTATGATTCCATTTATAGAGCATATTTTAAAATGATAAAACTATAGAGATGAAAACAAAATAATGGTTACCAAGAGTGAGGTATGGTGAAGGGGAGGAATTGGTGGGACCCTAATGGGTTAGCACAAGAGAGATCTTTGTGGTGTTAGAAATATTCTGTACTTTGATTGTAGTTGTGGTTACATGAATCTACACATGTGATAAAATGAAATATACACACGCATTGGACCAAAGTCAATCTCTAGGTTTTGATATGGTGCAATAATTATATGTTTCCATTCAGGGAAACTGAGTAAGGGCTACTGAGTAGGTGTCTTTAATATCTTTGCAACCTTGTATGAATTTATAATTGCTTTAAAATAAAGTTTTAAAAAAATAAAAGGCAGTTATCTTTAAAGAGAATTAAATAAGGTGGATTACAGAGAAGCATGAAGAAACTCAGCAGTGATGGATATGTTCATTATAGTGAGTGTAGCGTTGGGCGCCTGAGTGGCTCAGTCAGTTGGGCGTCCGACTCTTGGTTTTGTCTCTGGTCATGATCTCCGGGTTGTGGGATGGAGCCCCATGTAGAGCTCTATGCTCAGCACAGAGTCTGCTTGACATTCTCTCTCCCTCTCCCTCTCTGCTCCCTGTACTCTCTCTCTCTCTCTTTCTCTAAAATAAAGAAATATATCTTTATGGTGATTGTAGTGTTGGTATCATGGGTGTATAGACATGTCAAGCCTGAACAATATGTACACTTAAAGTATGTGAAATTTATTGTGTATCAATTATACTTCAGTAGAGATATAACTTTTGTCTTATTAAAATAATAGCTAATATGCTCAAAGTAAGCTAAGCATATTCTCTGAGACTTACATTACTATCACATCTATATTGAGGTTTAGAAAGTTTTAGTAGTTATCCTAGGTCAGAGGATGGGCATTTGGAGGGCATGAATCTGAAAAGTCTAACCCCAGTGTCTATGTTTTTTAACAAATAAAGATCTTCTCTTCCTTCATCACTTCTTATCTGCATTACAGTAAAATCCTTCTCATCTCCTTATTTCATACTGTGTCCCCTTCAGTCAATTCTGAGAGAGTTACCACTCTTCTAAAACAAATCTCATATTCTTACCTTTTTTTTTTTTTTTTCCAATCTCTTTGGTACCTTCCATAACATTCCAGTTGAAAATCCTTAGAATGCCATACAAACATTAAAATATTCTTTGTCTGTCTCCTTTCTTCCTTAATACACATGCACACACACACACATATAAAACTTAATAATACCTTATATATTATAATATTTACTTATATAATAATATATATAACAACATATATAACATAAATATCCTATATTTTATGACTATATACCTATATCATAATATATATATAACTTTTTATAAATATATAAAACATACACAACTTACTTTCTTACAATACTTAACAATAAACTAATCTTAGAACATTTCTCTCTGAGGACAGTGACTTGCTCTCTGTTCATCTCTTGGCTGACTCATTCTTCCTACTTTTCCATCTCCAGCATCATATCCCATTACCCAGCAAACCTCCTATATGCTTACAAATCATCCTTTATTATCATACTCACAGGAAGGGTTATACACTTTCATTTTACTTTTCTGTCTTTCCATAGCTTCTTAAGGGCAGGATTGTGTCTCCCCCCACACCTGCCCCCTGGTCCCCCAGAACCATCCAGAATACCTGCATTTAATTTACTTGCTGAGCACCTGCTATATTTCATTTATAAAGGGGAAAATGAGATTCTGTTACTTCTATTGACATTTCCTTACCTATTCCAAAACCAAAACTGTGTCAAGATATACAAAAACAAGAACCAAGTCAACCTTAAGAGATAGAAGTAATCTATCCCATAAGTCACTTACAGTCTTTCCACCTTCTGGATTTCAGATGCAAAGAATGCAATTGCTCAGGATGAACTGGGGTAAAAGACCTTTTGCACCTGTCTACATTGATTGCAGTCATTGTGTTTCTTGGAAACACAATATTAAACTAATGATTTTACTTCATTTAGTCACACTGAGTTATTTCATTTTTTTCCTTGAGTTTTGGTTGGTTGGTTTGTTTTTTTATTTTTGGTATGTATATAACTCCTCAGAAGCTCCAGGGATCTTCAAATGGTGATTATGCTAAAGGCCCAAAATATTTTAGAGTGATTAAGGGAAATCGATTCATACTTTAATTTTTCTCTTTTACCTTAAAATAAAATTAAATTTCAAGGTTCCTTTTGATCATTCATCATTACATGTTATGGCTTAATCTTTTTCGTATGTGAAGATTTTCTTTCAGAGATGGTATATCTTCATTTAAGTAGACTTTACTTTTCTAAATCAACATTCTGCAAAAGTGATGGTTTTAATCAGATGCAATATTAAAGACAGGACCAACATTAATTTTTAAAATATTTTTTAAAGATTTTTCAAGTTAAAGAAAAATGTTTCATGTGGGTTACAATTTCATTTTAAATAAAATGAATTCCAGATATGGTAAATCACTGTACATTTAGAAGTTAAAGTGAAATGCAGGTTGAGGCAAAAGTAAGCACACACACAAGCATAAAATAAAAGATTTTTTTTTTTTGGGCTATTGCTACATGACAGCAAACAAAATATTTGAAAGAATAATTAGGGCATATTGTTATATGATTCATATCATATGAATAATTTTCATCTTATAGGAATTAATTGTTTAATAAGTTCAGGACTGAAATATTTGCTTTATATAACTGAGCTAGCTAGTTTAAAAGTAATGATCCTCATGATCTGTTAATTGTTTATTTCTGGTTTTATCTCAATCTTTTGAGTATTTTGTAGACAAATAACACACTAAAAAAGAAAAAAAAATAGCCCCTAAAGAGGGTTTGACATGAAATAATGCAGTCTGTTTTAGAAAAGATTTATTACACTATCAACTTACTGAATTTTTGATAAATTTCAGTTGAATGTATTGAAGAATGCTGAAAAATGTTTATGAATTTTTAATTTATTATTCTTAAAAGCATGCAGGTGAGTCATCACATTGAAATTACAATTCTGAATTTATTTTCTTTCGCTCTGTAGGGTCCTATTTGAAATCTTTCCAGCAGAATGAAAGGGAGATCACTTTATATTCCCCAAGCTTGGTTTTTATGGTTTTTTTGCTTTCAATCTTACTGTACATTGCTTTTACTTTTATACTTTCCTAAAATTCCTGTTGGCTTATTTTTTCAATATGTACAAAATTAATATTTCATTCATGATTTTAAAAAATATTTTAAATAAAATATGTAAGATTTTATGCACATCAAAAGTTTTTGCTAGTTTTCTGATAAATGTTTGTTTCAGATAACCATACTGTCCTATAATGTTTATACAGCTAAAAAAGTTTTTGTTTGTCAAGGCAAATATTTAAATATGTCAAGCATTCCAATGGCCTCTTTTCAAGCCATTTTTATTACTATGCAGCCTAGTGTAGATGTTGACAGTATGATACCCAGAATTAGGTAGATTTAGTTTCACACTCATTTCTTCAATTAATATTTCAATGTCTAATATGTCCCAGGCACTAGGGATCTAGCTACATACTAAAGTCCCTGCCCTTTGGGGGAGCTTATATTCTAGTATTACTAAAAACAAAATTTAGGGCAAATATACTCCTTGAGATTATTCTCTGCTCAGATTCTTATGACATGTGAGACTTGGGTCAATTCATTAACTGCTCTGAATTTCAGTCCCCTTTTCTGAAAACTATGGATAATAATAGTCCTAACTCGGGGCGCCTGGGTGGCTCAGTCGTTAAGCGTCTGCCTTCGGCTCAGGTCATGATCCCGGGGTCCTGGGATCGAGCCCCGCATCGGGCTCCCTGCTCCACGGGAGGCCTGCTTCTCCCTCTCCCACTCCCCCTGCTTGTGTTCCCTCTCTCGCTGTCTCTCTCTCTCTGTCAAATAAATAAAAAAATCTTTAAAAAAAAAAATAATAATAGTCCTAACTCATAAAGTTATTATGAGAATACATGAAATAACGCATATAAAATGTTTATCAAAATATCAAGTAAACAGTAGGCAAAAATCATATAATATTATGGTGATTATTAATAAATGTTAGCTCTTTTCCCTGCTATGGATCATGTATTACCTAATGTTTTTACATAAACCATAGCAGCAGTAGAAGAAAAATCACTTTTTATTCTTTTATTCTTTTCATTTTCGTACATTTCACAATGTGCAATTCTTGGTAATGTTTTCAGTGCTGAAAATGAAGTCCTTCGGAAACCCTACTGTGTTTTTAAAATATATTAAACATGGCAATGTTCTGTTTCACTTTCTTGAGCTCATTTTCCTGGACATTATCATGAATTAGTGATTATTGCATCTTTCCTTCAGAAGCATTGCATGCTCCAGGCATTGTCAGTTATGATGGGTTTGAAAAAGAATTATGGTTTCTGACTATTAAACTTATTCTAACCTCCACAGTGTGACCCAAAGACCAACACGTTGTGTTCTTGCCACAATTAAATCTGGTAGCTATGTTATTCAAACATACAAGAGTTGTTGGCTTTACATTTTTTTTTAAGTCCAGATTTTCTTTTTTCTTTTTTTTAAGATTTTATTTATTTATTTGACAGAGTGAGAGAGCACAAGCAGGGGGAACAGTAGAGGGAGAGGAAGAAGCAGGCTCCCCGCTTAGCAGGGAGCCCGATGCGGAACCTATCCCACAACCCCAGGATCATGACCCCAGCCGAGGGCAGATGCTTAACCACCCTACATTTTGGTTTTAAAATAATTTATTAGTGAAATTTTAATGCCTAGTGAAATTTTAATGCTCAAATCAATTTTTGATAATATGAATGATAAACTAAATGTAACTTACACATATGCTTTCTAAATTAATAAAGCTCTTGCTCCTTAAAAATTAATATTTGGATTATGGTAGTATGATTGATTAGTTTAAAAATGCTGTGACTATTGATGTTAAAATACCATTGTTTAATAAGCTAGTTTTAATTTTTCATGACTTACATGCCACTTACAATAATAGGGATATATTAATTTTACAATGACTTTTGCCATAGTGATCCACTTTGAGAAATTGGAATAAGAAAATATCTATTGAAACAACCTACATTAGAATAACATCTAATAATTAATTAATTGAGTGATTGATTAACCCTGCTGGTTATACTGGAAGCAAGCATACACTGATTTTTTTTTTAAGATTTTATTTATTTATTTGACAGAGAGAGACACGTGAGAGAGGGAACACAAGCAGGGGGAGCGGGAGAGGGAGAAGCAGGCTTCCCGCGGAGCAGAGAGCCCAATGCTGGGCTTGATCCCAGGACCCTGGGACCATGACCTGAGCTGAAGGCAGACGCTTAACGACTGAGCCACCCAGGCGCCCCAAGCATACAGTGATTTTATTTCATGTGTTACTGATTCCATTTGCCACCACCATAACTCTACCTCCAGAACCTTTCTCTGCCCTTCTCATCTTTGTTATGGGCTGACACTGTGGGCTAGGTCAACCCGAACCCTTTGACCTCTTGTTCTTAATTATGATCAGAGGGTGGGACGCACTGGCAGAAGATTGCTAAATAGGAGCAGAGAGACATCAGCATATTCCCTTCTTGTCATGTTACCCCATTTTTGCAAGGTGCTGAGTCCCTCTAGGAAAAAGGCTCTGGCACTGACTTATCACAGTGCATCCTTACTATCTTTGCTACTTCACACTTGAGTGGTGACAGTTTCCTGCTTTTGGTTAGTTTCCAGTTGTCTCACTATCTCTTTCATGATTTCATGATTTCTTTAACCCTGCACATATTTCTGTAACTTTCTTCACCAAATTTTCTTCTATCAGTTTTTTTTTTTTTTTTTTTTTTTTAGTAGAAATCCATGTCTTGCTGGGGTTTTATTTCTAAACACTGCAAAGTGATATTGGTATTGTTACTTCAGGAAACTAACAGCATTGTAGGTTAAGAGCAGAGTTGAGAGAGCCAGACTACCTGGGTTTGAAACCCACTCCCATAATGGGCAAATTACTTAACCTCACCCCAACCCAGTTTTCTTACCTATAAAATGGGCATAATAACTTTGTACCTGTCTCACAGGGTTGCTTTGCAGTGATTAAATGTGTCATCCTATGTAAATCTCTTTAACCCATGACTTAAAAAGAATACACACTAGATGTTACCTCTTTTTTTTTTTTTAAGATTTTATTTATTTATTTGAGACAGAGAGAATGAGAGACAGAGAGCATGAGAGGGAGGAGGGTCAGAGGGAGAAGCAGACTCCCTGTTGAGCAGGAAGCCCGACGCGGAACTCGATCCTGGGACTCCAGGATCATGACCTGAGCCGAAGGCAGTCGCTTAACCAACTGAGCCACCCAGGCGCCCTAGATGTTACCTTTTATGCTATTTGTGATAAAACTAGTGTTTAATGAGATGAAAGAACAATGAATGCATTCTTGACGTGATATAAAATGTTTTCTGAGAAAGTGAAATAATACTATTGTAATGTCAGTGCAAATAATTGCTTTTTCTATAAGATCGTTTACATATTCCTATTAGATCAGGTTATAGGTGGTTAAATCATTGCTTTTCCAGTACATTTTAATGCCATCTAAAACTTTTTTCTGCCTCTGATGATTTTTCTTTCACTTAGAATGGGTGTGTTTTCCTTCCTGAATCTTCTACAAAGGCCTCTCAAAAAATAATAACTTCTTAAATATGCCAGTTTTTTGCTGGGGTCAAAGGGATATTTTGGCCTTTAAACAGCCGTATCCCCCGGGTTGATTTCCCCATTGCTGAGGAGTTTCTGTTCCTTGTCAACAATACTGAACCTTTTTACATTCAATTACCTAAGCAAGGAGACAGATGCATTTTTCTCAGAAGCCCTATCTGCCATGATTTCTTTAAACCCCAAGGTTTAAATAAACCATATAGGTCTGTATTCAGTCCCAACCATGATGGGAACAGAAGCAATATAACTCACGGAAGGCAAGATTAACACAAAAATCATATTACAATTGTACCTTTTCCGAGAAGCCACACTGTAACATTACTTCCAAGAAAAAAAATGCAGCTTTATTGAAAGAAGAAATGTGTACCTTTCACATCATCAGCAAACACTTGTCGACCTAAATAAAAAGGTAAACTAAGAAATACTCAAAATTGTCAAAAAGATGAGATTATTTGGGAGTAGCAGAGGAACTACAATTCAGGACATGCAAACTCGGACAAACTATGGGTGAGTCCATTGAGTTTGGGGTAGGCTGTATTTAGTTAGTCCACTAAGATCAAAAGCAAATGGAGACCAGCTTTGAAAATTCCCTGAGCAGAACCAGTCTAGTCATACAAACAAAACTCAGTTTAGCTTATTTTCTGAGACCATCCTGACCTGGGTTATTTCTTATTCACGCCTCTGGAAACCATAAGCAAAACTTCCCAAAGTTGCCCTGAGGCAACTCCTGCTCAATTGTCTATCATTTAAGAAAATTCCAATATTATCAGTTTTCTGTAAATCAGGCATTTGTGGAGAAGCAATCTCTGTCTTTACATTTTGTTTTCCTGATGGCACGTGCATGAGACTTTCCATTTTAAATCCTCCAGTTCCATTTCAGATTGAAATTCTCTCACACAGTACACATTCACCTTAGAAGGCAACTTTATGTGCAAATATATGGCATCTTTCATAATTATAGACAACACTTGTTGTTTGGGCTATGTTCTCTAATTGATACAAATTTATTATTTTTTAATTTTTTAAAAGATCTTATTTATTTATTTATTTATTTAACAGAGAGAGAGACAGGGAGAGAGGGAACACACACACAAGCAGGGGGAGTGGGAGAGGGAGAAGCAGGCTTCCCGCGGAGCAGGGAGCCCAATATGGGGCTCGATCCCAGAACCCTGGGATCATGACCTGAGCCGAAGGCAGACGCTTAAAGACTGAGCCATCCAGGCACCCCTAATTGATACAAACTTAATTTAGTTAATGTTTCTAGGAAAGGTAGGGCTCACAGAAACTTTCTCTCCCTCTCTCATATATATATATATATATGAGATTTATATATCTCATATATATATCTCATTTATATATATATAAAAAAAGAACTGGATTCTTGAGACTTCTTATGTCATCTTGGACTAACTACCTCACCTCACTGAGCCTTGACTTCTTCATTTATAAAATGAAAATAAAGATCCATCTTGTACTTACCCAGAATTTTTGCAATAAAGAATTAATTGTGCTATTCGTTATTCCAGGTGATGAAGGCAGACAGTGAGGGAAGAGATCAGTTTCACTGAAGAGTATTTAGTCATTGAAACACACCAAATTTTCCTTTTGACAGCAAGGAAGCTGCCTCTGGCCATGTTATAATCGTATAGATGATTATCAATATCTTACAAATACTGCCTACATTTAGAAAATCAGGTAAAGTCATTGAGTCCCTGACTAAGGGTATTATAGACTTTCTTACCATATAGACAAGTATCAGAAAGGTCACATATTTGTCCAATGAGGAAATTTTCCCAAAGTAGTGATGGTAGTTTTGTTTTCCCAAAACAGTTCATTTAGCCATTTCATTATATCTATATTTCATTTGTCACTTGGACTGGTTCTGATGCAATAAGCTTGATTCGCAATTCTACCATAACTTTGTCTAGCAGAAGAATAATCTTTGCCAATGTAAACATATTAATAAAATGTATTTTATTTTCACATATAATAACGAACTATTAATCAGTAATTTATTAAAAACAATTCACAAATTGCATGTGAGGCAAAAGTTGGCTGAAGTTTCTATATGAGGTAAGTCAAGTGACATTGTCTAAAGGTATCTGCTCTCAAAAAAAGTTACAATAGTTATGTACATAAAAGCATTTTCATAGAAATTTAAGTCACCCCTTGGGCAATGGGAATACAGAAATGCTATGTAGAAACTACAGCGTTCAAAGCCATTAAGAATTATAGTAAAATAGAATGTTTTCCTTAGCTAAGGGTCCAATATGCTGATATGACTAATAGCGCTGCTTATGTAGCAGAACAATTCCTTCTCTGAAGAGCCTGTCCAACTCCTGCCCTGCATTGCCAGATCCTACTAAACATAGAGCCAGCAGGCATCAATATTGTCTACAGTAATGAAATGTATTCAAGTTCGCCTCCAGTATACATTGAAACCCTTGAGATAGCTGCAACTTCAGTTTTAGGAAAATGATAAATAGATGGCACAAAATGCTTAGCTCTGTCTTCATAGATTATATAATAACCTTTATTTGTACACTTCTATCCTTTCCAAGGTTTAATACACCTTCCAGAAAGCTATCAATCTATCAATGACCTTGAATAAATGCCAATCTCAATCATGGACTAAAAGAAAATTGTTGTTTTCAAACAGCAGTACTTTATAAAGAGCTAAGTTCACATAGGGTATATTACAGCCTAAAAATAAGAACATTTTGAGAGCATAAAAACATATTTAGAAATGCGATTTCACCTCTTGTCAGAAGAGAAGGAAGCAAAGCCAAATGCTTTTTTAAATTTAAATTTCAATATTCACAGCCCCCAAGAAAATGTGTCATGTGTCAATAGAGAAATAGAAAATATTACAAAATAAACTAGCTAACATTCATTAAACATCTTGGTGATTGAGAAAATATTTGTAAAACTAAAGTGCACTCATTGATAGAAAATGATAGTGCTCTTGTCATTTATTCTATATGACATATTAATTAATAATTAAATACATTTTATTGAACACTGCATTGTAAGAAAAGTAGCAAATATTGAGTCCATATCATATAAAAATGTTTTCTTTAAGATTTTCAGCAACTAGCAGGTTTGATTTTTACTTTATTTGCCATGCATCTTCTTTTCCTTTCATTGACTTACCTTTAGTGAAAATCCCAAGATATACTCAAGATAAAATTCTAGTCGGATAATTTACTCAATAAAAGAAGCTATCAAACATGTTGCAAGAAATGGTCCAGGAACACACCTGGTGTTTTTCACTCTCCACATGGTCTCTTCTGAAGTATATGGAATCACATATATTGGGTAAGAATATTCTAGTTAAATTTAGAAACTGTATTGCAAGTGTCATATATATGAATGTAAGAAATGTATGAGAAAATGTAATTTCGCAATTAACATTTTGGGGAGAACTTTTCAACTTGATCAATTTTAACAGTAATGCAATATTTGAGTGTGTTATAGATTCTCAACACAAACATTGAACTGAGACACATCTATATGCACACAAAAAGATTAAAGTGGGTAAGAGTTACCTAGCACTGAGGTAGAGGAGGGTTTCTTGCAGAGGAAGCTGTGTGTGCAAAGACTGTAGTATAGGAAGAAGTTTATTAAATTCAAGGAACTACAGAAAAGCATTAAGGAAGATGCTAAACCTAAATTTTTCAAACTGATGAATAACATAGAAAAATTATAGAATAGAAATAGCCAGAATTCCAGATCTATTATTTTGAAAAATTATATTAGACAATTTTATGTAATATATCCATTGCCTATGCAGACTGTATGTGGACTACCTGAGAGAGGTCATATAAGAAGGAAGTTTCCCATGAGTCTTCCAAAGAGTCAAGTGTAATCCACATAGCTCTCGAAAACAAAGAAAGAACCAAATTATTTTTCAAGCTGTAATTGTTATGTGGAAGCACAGATAAAGTAGAGGTAGGGATGTGTCTAGAGAGGAAATCTGTAAATGGAGAAAAGAGCAAATCCTATAAACCACTAGAGAATAGAAAGGTGAACTGTTATCTTCAGAGGGAAAAAGTAACAATTGTCATTAGACTGACCTATGACTAAGAAGTCTTAGTAGCTACAGAGAGCAGTCTGCCAAAAAAACTTAAAACATTATTAAACACATATTTAAAAAAAAATATGAATGGTAGGAATGTAGGAAAATATCAGGCAAGAAATTGAGGGAAGACAGGGACCCACACATGCAATGAGAGTGCTATAATCAGCTTTCTCCACTAAGAACATTTGCAAATATGGTGAACGTGAGCTTAGTTTTTCATATACTCTCTAGAAATAAGGAAGAAAAGACTAGTCTAGTCTCTCAAGATTTTCTGTTTGTCTTAGTCATTTAGAGTTTTACTACGATGTGTCTAGATGAGGGTATCTTTGTGTTTATTCTACTTGGAATCTGTTAGTCTTCTTGGATGTATATATTGATGGTTTTCATCAAATTTGGGAAGATTTTGGCAATTATTACTTCAAGTATGTTTCCCGTTTTATTCTCCTCTTTTGATATTCTTACTGTATATATGTTGGCATGCTTGAGGGTTTACCCACAGGTCTCTTGGACTCTGTTCATATTTCTTCATTATTTTATTTCTTTCTATTTTCCAGATTGCATAATCTTTCTTCAGCTATGTTCAAATTCATGGATTCTTTCTTCTGCCACCTTGAATTAAATATTGGGTCCCCCTATTTCAGTGATTTTATTTTTAAGCTTTAGAATTTCCATTTGAAAATTTCCATTTCTATGGTCCAATTGTATCTGATTTTTCTTTGGGGCTATTTCAAAAATTTTTCCATTGTTTTTTAATTTACATTCTTCTACCCTAAGATACCTAGTCTTTTTTTTCTTTTTAATTTTAATTATGGACATTTTTATGGAAAAATATACACATTATTTGCAGATTTGAATCATATTGTTTTCTATCAGAGTTCATATAATTTTGCCCCTGAAGGTAGTTAAACTAGAATTGCTAGAATCAGATCACTATAATTCAATTCAGAATTGAACTGATTTGTAATTCAGCTTCATATATTTGAATGCATTTCTATTTTTAGTTCAGTCTCACTCTTAACTTGTAGCACTCAGTAGGTCTCAACTAAAGTCTGTGTACTGTTGGACCACAGTCTCAACAGGTATTGATCGCAAACAAATGTAAGTTTGATTATTAGCCTTTAATTATATGCTATGAGATTTTGTTTAAATATATTATTTCTTTAAAAGTCAAACTATTATATTAATGTCATACTCTTTCAAGCTGTTAAACAGATTAAATAAGGTAACATATATGCAATTATGACAGGGCCAAGATATATTAGATTTTAAATTAGAGATAGGGAAAACATGAATAAATATGATATATTTTAGTATCATATTTTGTTGACTAAATTAGGCTAGGGGCTGTGTGTTATACATCTTTCTTGTTCAATATCTTTCTTTTCCCAAACCTCTATATCAATGTTTTGCCAAAAAGAGGTGAACTTAAGGGGCACCTGAGTGGTTCAGTTGGTTAAGTGTCTGCCTTCAGCTCAGGTCATGATCCTGGGGTCCTGGGATGGAGCCCCACATGGAGCTTCCTACTCAGTGGGGAGCCTGCTTCTCCCTCTCCTCTGCCTGCTGCTCCCCCTGCTTGTGCTCTCCCCCTCTCTCTCTGTCAAAAGAATAAATAAAATCTTTAAGAGAAAAAAAAAGAGGTGAATTTAATATTTGACACTAACAAGAAGTAGAAATGATTCTAAATAGGAGCTGGACCAAACTCACGAAATAAGTTTATATGATTTGGACCATTAGGTTTTAGTCAAATTGTAAGGTTTCAACTGAAGGTGAATTATGTTGAATCAGTCAGATTATAAGAAAAGAGATTATTTGCTTTCTAATAGACATGTTTGTTCAAAGCTTTGACTTATTCAGACGTACTTTAAGCTTTCTAGGTTTTATATTTATAATTCCAATACTGATTAAAATTCTCATCTAATGCACTAACCTCGTTACATTTTTTAACATGAGTAATTTGTTACCAAAAAAAGTGTTTGAAATCTGTCACCATTATGTAAGTCATATGTACAAAGATTGTATAAATATTACAGTAATAATTATAGATTATATTAAGTAGCATATAATTTGTTTTTTACCTTAATTTTCTTATTAATTTCCACAGCATCCTTTCTAGGAAGCTATGAGTAGCAATTTTTTTTTCCTTATAAGATGGAAGTCAAAATAAAATGGGAAATAAATTTATCTAGAGAGTCATGCCGCGTGACAGTTGCAGAGCATTGTCTAGACTGTAACTCTAGTACATTTTATACTTCTCCATAAATTTTTTTTTAAAGATTTTATTTATTTGAGAGTGAGAATGAGATAGAGAGAGAGCATGAGAGGGGGGAGGGTCAGAGGGAGAAGCAGACTCCCTGCTGAGCAGGGAGCCCGATGCGGGACTCGATCCCAGGACTCCAGGATCATGACCTGAGCCGAAGGCAGTCGCTTAACCAACTGAGCCACCCAGGCGCCCCTCCATAAATTATTTTTAGATGTCTTATACTCAGTCAAATTTCCATGTATCATATCCTATCTTGAATTTAAGAGTATTGAGGTTTAGGGGACATTGCCTTTACTCAAGCAACTAACAGTGGAAACCAGAGTAGTGTAATCAAATTATAATTTACGAAATACTGTAACAGAGGTAGTCTTTCAAATTAATCAACACAGTTTCACTCACTTCTTATTCTCAGACACTGTGTTGGGACCCAGGAAATCAGAGATTCTCTACCTTGACACTATAGACATTGTGCGGTGAATAATTATTTGTTTCAGGAACATGTCTTATGCATTTTAGGATATTTAGCGGCATCCCTGGCCTCTACCAACTAGATGCCAGTAGGACCCTATTCCCAGGTTTGACAAACAAGATTGGTTCTAGACATTGCCAAATGTCTCCTGGGGGACAAAATGATACTCTGTTGAGAATTATTGCCATCGACAAAACTGTGGATAAGACAAATCAGGTCCCTGACCTCCACCAAGTAAGGAAAACGAACAGCAAATACATAGAAATGAATAAATTGGATCACTATTGATTCTTCTACATGACTTAAAAGTACTAAATGGGATGATATACTAAGTGACAGAGGAGACCAAATTCAAGTAATATGTTAGGGAATACTTCTTGCAAAGGTGGCTCTGGAACTGAGATTTGAAAAATGACAAAGAACTATCTATGTGAGCAGGTTAATAAAATGTCAATATCTTTTAGATATAGATGCCTAAATCTACCTGTGCAACCCAGACAAACCTTTGCTTAGAAGGCTTTATTTTTAAGGTAGAGATATAATGAATTTTATAACAATAATAGGCTCTAATTATCCATTTCCTTGTACTAAGGTCCAGAACCCCAGTTCCCACAGGGTCACACAACAAGGGCAAGGTATCAGGGACTGAATCAGTGCATTACATAACAAGAGAAGGACCCAAATTTAGGAGACCCAAATCTCTTCTAATGGCAATAAGCATGTCTACCTTACCTTTGCCCCAGTGGAAAACATTGTCATTATAAGGCTGAACTGTAAGCAAACCTGCACTAACCAAGGCTGTTGGCCATGTGAACATCGTTTAAAAGATAGTAGGGAACATTAGTTGGTGCCTCTGCATGTAACACATGCAGAAATGAGAGAAATTTGTGGAGAATTGTCTTAGAACATATGGGAATAGGATTATGGCCTGAGTTGTGTCCCCTGAATTGTTGAGTTCCTAAACCCCAGTGTGACTGTATTTGGAGATAGGGCATTTAAAGAGGTGATTAAAGGTGAATAATGCCATCTGGGTTCACCCTAATCCATCATGAGTGGTGTCCTCATAAGAAGGGGATGAGACACCAAGGATGTACATGCCCAGAAAAAAGGACCATGTGAGAACACAGAAAGAAGACAGCCATCTTCAAGCCAAGAATAGAGGCCTTAGGAGCCACAGGGCTTGCCAAATGCCTTGGTTGTGGACATCCAGGCTCCAGACTGTGAAAAAATTTCTGTTGTTGAAGCCACCCAGGCTGTGGTATTTTGTTAGGGTAGCCAGCAGACTAATACAAGTAATAAGCATATTTGAAAACTTGAAATCTAGTTTATTTATTATATAAAGAATGAGCCTTCAGACAGAAGGAACAAGAATAACATAATCTTCATCAATACATGGGAGCATTTACATGTCAAAAAACCTGAAGAGTCTGTTATTTCACCTACTTACAAGTTAACAAATTGGCAGGTTACAGTTTAGGGGTTGCTCAAAGAATACATGAGATTCTGACTGGCTCAGAGAAGAGGGATACCTTGTTACTCACAGCAATAGCAGTAGCCAGATTCTCGGCACTTTTTTTCCAGGTTCCCTGAGCCCTGGTTCCTGGAGGGCATCATAAAGAAGGCCAGACGACAAACGAACATGCAGTGGTTCACAGTGCAGAAAAAGAAATCTGAGACTAGGGAATTGAAATCATTTTTAATGGCCAGTAAATATGCTCCCCCTTTGCCCTAGAAGACTCTATGTCTTCTCTGGATGCAAGCCCACCTGACCTTTGCACCAGATGAGAAACTATCTCTGTCTTCTCAAGCTGTTTGCTATATAAATATCCTTGAAAAGATAGTCCAAAACAAAGGGAATCGGTGTCTCCCTCACAAGATATGTGGAAACAAGAGAGAACAATAGGGACTTACCTTTCAACATTAAAAAGAGAGCAAAGAAGAAAGAACCAGCATTTTTTTTAATGTGAGAAATGTCTTGCATATTTTCATTGTTTTTCTGTCGAAAAGGTAGAATGTGTGATTGCCTCTAAAGTGCAATTTAAGAAGATGGTGGGTCCTGCTGCAGAAATATTTCTCCCTTTATTCATAGCTAATACCTGAAGTGCTACCTTGCATTTTAGCCCTTGTGAAAAATATTATGCCATCCCTAAAGTCTTCTTTTTGGAAAACAAATAGTTCTGGGAAAGATAAAACATTGTAACTAACATTTTAGTGTGACGTAAATTTAGCCTAATGATTTCCTTCCTAACAAGAGAAGTAGGAGCACTGGATGGTGGTAAGAAACCCGGTAAGGTGGGAAACTATAAGAAGAAAAAGGAGGTTTTGAAGGCACTTTAAACAATATTTACATTAAGACTGTCTATCTTGTTCTTATGTTGCAGTAATTTTCTGTGTGTAGAATTATACCATAGTACATTGGCTGGTATATTTTATGAAACATGTGCATAACTTTTTATAATGCCTACTAGTTTTCCAAAAATCCATTCTTAAATAGATTTTACATTTAAAACAAAAATTACATTTAAACAAAAATTAATGATGTTCACTTCCTTGGATAATTAAATTTCCTTGTCTAATAATGAGTGCAGCACTTAAATGAGTCCATAAAATTCTGAATCAAGGTTTAACAAATTAATCAAGATAGTCAATATAGTAAAGTATTTCTATATGCAAAACTGAAATTCTACTCTGATTAAAAAATACATATGTATCTGTATGTATTTTTACATTCATACTATACTTATTTTGTACTATACTTAGTTTTACGTTTATACTATGCTTATTAAAAGTATGTGTGTACAGATACATATACATACATATTTATACTACTTACAGTTCTGGTCCTGAAGGGACTTTTCTATTTCATATGCATTTGAAATGCAGATGAAAAGATAGCATAGTAGTGTCAACTTTGTGACACAAACCATAAGTTCCAAAGCTATGTAGAGGCAGGGCAATGCATTGTAAAGAAATGTGAGCAGAAGAAGGCTTCTTTCAAGAAAGACTTCTCCATGATGGATACAAAGAATAGGTATCACTATGAATGAGTCGATTATGCATCTATACTTTACATCCTAAGAGAATAGTGGGTGGTGACACTGAATTCAATGGTGGGAGGCAGTTTTGGTGGCAAGAAAATGTTGAGTTGGAAAAAAAGGCTTTAGATGACAACTGGATATATGAGGGACAGTATCTGGGACACTGTTGCTGATGGAGACCAGGAGCTTGAGGGACAGAGCTCAGAGAGGGGCAGGAAAAGGACTGTGTCATCACCCACATGGAGATGATCACTGAAATTACACAGTTGATCCCATCTTAAAGGAAGAGAGTAATGATGAGTAAGAGGAAACAAGCGTTCTTCATTATAAAACAAACTTTATCTGAGTTAAAAATTTATTTTGGTAACTTCTGTTTTGATTATTTCCTGTTCATTTCAGTATATTCTTATTCCTGAGCTCATCCTAAGCAAATCTTCAAGTAGCTTTCGATTCATCAACTGTCAGCATGCAGAATTTTCTAGGAGTCCCGGGCAGAACACGAGGTATCTGTGTGATCTGTTAAACATTGTTTAATATCTCAGTAGTGGTGTAGCAGTAGCAAAAATAATTGCCAATGTTAATAGAGTGGTTGCTGTGTACCAGACACTGTTCTACTGCTCCATGAGTATAATTTCAGTAATGCTCCAAACAATCATAATAGTAGATACTATTAAATAAGTTCCTTTTACAGATGAGAAATCGAAGGCCCATAGAATTTAAGTGACTTGAACAAAATCCAGATTTTGTGCCATGGTAGACTGGATCCATGGCCCATTCTCTTAATCACAATGCATCGACAATGAAATAGAAGTTAAACATCGATTCAAATATTTTTGTAGTCTATAATGTTAAAGAGTCCAGGGATTTACCCTTGTCATGTCTAGATAAGAACTAGTTTTGTTATGTTATCTTTATCTAAGAATTACTAGTACAACCAGCAAGTGAGGATGAGTGGTCCACATTTTTATCTCTAACAAAACCTGGAAGATTTCTATAATTCAGAACATTGTAATGACCAAAAAAAAAAAAAGTTAAAAATTCATGGAACTCATATTTTGTGCATAGAATACTTCTTAAAGTTTTGTTTGAGATTATGGAAATATGGAGCTGATATAAAATAACTAAAGCATTGATGCTTCTCTTGAAACAAATTGTTATAATTCTCCCATTAAAATGGATCAAAGGAAATAATAATGTATTAAGATTTGAAATATGACCTCATTTTTTTTATTTCCTGACACTTTAAAATAGTCGAGCTAAAAGAAGTTATATATCCACTGATAGTGAGCCAGCCAGTGAGGGATAAGGCCCTGATTCTGACGAAACATTAAGTCAATTGGTATCTTGAGACCCAAACTATGACCCTGTTTCTACCCATAAAGGAAGTACGGACCTGCAGGGTTGAGCCATCAATAATAACATCTAATTAAAACTCATTTATGTCAGAGAAAAATGTCCTGACTTGGATTTTTTTTCTCTCCTTAGAAATGGTAGGGTGGGGGAATGACACAGCTTGGTGCCCTTTTTATTGCATCTTTTTGGGACACGATAAAATCAATCATACTCATTATGTAGTGGCATTTCTCAGGAAGAATATTATCTTTATCCTTTGTCTCCAAAATTGCCTATCAACATTTTACTTGTCCACATTTCTTCCATTTCAGGCTGTCCCAGGTGTTATTATCCATATTTGTCCTCTTCAGCTCCCTTCCTCTCCATTTCCAACATCAAAGCATCCCTCTTCCCCCTCATACCAGCACTGTCCGTATCCTCTCTGAAGCCTCCAAGCAAGATGGCTTAGCCTCAAACATTTGTACTTGAACCTGATACAGTGTTATCATGACAGCTTCTCAGAAGAAGTGGGCCTCTCTTTATAAACAATTCTTACACAAATGGAATATTATATATCTCCATATATCCAAATGCATCATATTTCTGTCCCTTCCATACGAAGGAGGAAGTTCATTCCCAGAGGGGCTAAGTGACTTTCTCAAAGCGTCATGTGGGTACACAGTTGACATACAAAGCCAGGCCTTCAGACTTAAGAGTCTGTTATTTTCTTCACTATTTCTCAATATTTTAAATATAGTCATGATATTAAGCACTCTCACTGAAGCGTTTATGTGGTAGTAGAGAGCCAGCAGGGAGGCCTCATTTTTACATACTAAGGCATTTCTGCTGACCAAGAGATAGGATGAATTGCCATGAGGTGGACTATTGATTGTGCATAAGCAAAATATTGATTCTATATATTTATCCACATATAGAGAATATGAAATATCTAGATAGCTAAATTCTAGCAAAGTAGATTCTTGTTTTGAAGGAGGTCTTTATTTAAGGGAAAAAAAGAAGAATACAATTTGAGAAACAAGCACTAATATTTTCAGGTAACTGGGAGATGTATCTTTGTCACATAAAGTCAAGGAAGTTGAAATAGTCAAGACTGTATTTCAAACAAATGAGACCCAATGTAAAGTAGTTCAGGTATGAGGGAAAGTATACTGGTAGGACTAGGGAATGTCCCATAACTGCTTTACTGCTTAGTTGGGTGTCTGGGCTAACTGGAACTTCTAACACTCTGCTCTCTCCATCCTTCATCACTTCTTTCTGCCTGATTTTCTCAGATCAACTTTTTCTGTGTGATTGGAAATGTGACAACCTGCACAGGTTTATATCTCTTGGCTTTGCTATTAGAGTGACAGATGCTCTGATTGATTGTTTAAAGTTTGAGAGTTGTCAGCCTCATACTCTGGTTTTCTAAGAGATAACCACTTTTAAGTCAAGCAGGTGTTGAAAAGTAGCAGGCTCACCTAGCACAAACATAGGCACTGGGGTCCCATGTCTGTGCATCAGAAAAGGACATTAATAATAGAGCAGAAAATGCAGCCCCACATAACAATTCGTCTTCCTTCTTTAGGGAAGGGTTAAAATGAAGGCAGCAGAGAGAGATTTTCTTTTTTTTTTTTTTTAATATTTTATTTATTTGTTTGAGAGAGAGAGAGAGCACAAGCAGGGGGAGCTGCAGGCAGAGGGAAAAACAGGCTCCCTGCTGAGCAAGGAGCCAGATGCGGGACTCAATTCCAGGATCCTGGGATCATGACCTGAACCAAAGGCAGACACTTAACTGACTGAGACAACCAGGCATCCCAGAGGGAGATTTTCTTAAATATAATACATAAACATGGCTGTGGAGACTGAGTGTGTGACTTAAAACAACGTGGATGCGTTCAGCACCCTCTGGGTTTGGAGGTTGATTAGGGAGTGGATATTTGTGAGTAGAGTAGCACAATAATTTCCTCACACCTCATTGATCAGATCCCTAACACCATGTAACTCTTAACAGATCGACAGCACTCTCAATGACAAAGGCTATTGTAATTGCAATTGATGAATTCCCCTAAAATTTTGAAGGAGAGAATTCCACCTGAATCAAAATAGTATCTATCTGAAACACAAACACTAACAGACAATTCATCTAGAAGCTGCAAATGCTCAGCAAAAGATGGAGTTAATTAACTTGGCTTTCTATGCAACAAAGGTAGCTAAAGTGAATAATTCAGGCCCTCAAATGAATATCAATTTCTTATACTAGAAGCACTTACTAGCTTTCCCATATGTTATGCCAAAACCTAGCTAAGAGTATGTCTACCTCCTTATGCTTCCATCTCCTTTGCCTTTCCTCACTCCCCACTTCGCTTGCCAACATTTTCAACTAATGTTTATAACTGCCTTAATTCCCCCATAAACTAAAAATGTAATAAGACACTGCAAAATATAGTTCTTTCTTTAGTGATGTGTTGGGTGGAGCAGGGTTTGATATTCTCAGTCAGCCGTTTATAGCCAGAATTATGAAAGCCATTTTTGGCACTAGATTGAAGGAATGATAAATGGGGGCAGTGGACATGCTAAACAGAAAAGCAATTTCTCCCATATGAAGACTTTGCTATTTTAGTCATAAATAGCCTGACTAAAATTATACCACATATTAGGAAAATGACGAGTGAATTAGTGAAAATGTTTGGTTTTAATATTTCATTTTTCCGCCATTATTATCATTTATTTATTTGTGAGGTGATGACAGGTACTTGGCTTAATCAAGCTATTAGAAAAGACAGAGTTCCTGCCCTAACAATTTCCTGTGAAAGTACACAAATTCAGGAAGTAAGATATAGTTTGGTTTAAATAGGGATGAAGACTTTTTTTTTCTTTAGAAGTTCAAAATTACTGCTAATTTTTTTTTTTTTACTTAAGGGAGGGGGTGATTGATGTCCCCCCTCCGAAAAAGACTTCTGATAATAAGTAATTTTTAGCAGAAATCCAATATTATGAAGGAAAGAAACTTGATTATTATATGATCACAGAAAGCATTACAATATTGGATGTGCCTAATTAATATATATATATATTTTATGTTACTAGACAATGATATCAGCAAAACATCTTTTCTTAAGATTTATTTATTTATTTATTTGAGAGAGAGAGAGGGAGGGAAGGAGTATGCATGGTGGGGAGGGGCAGAGAGAGAGACTCTTCAAGCTGACTCCCCACTGAGCATGAACCTGACTGACATGGGGGCTGGCGGGGAGGAGGGGCCCCTCAGGGGCTAGATCCCAAGACCTATGAGATCATGACCTGAGCTGAAACCAAGAGTAAGATGCTTAACCAACTGAACCACCCAGGCGCCCCTCAACATCTCCTGATCAAGAATATCAAATGGAAAAAAGAAAAGAAAGAGCAGTTTAAAAATAAACACAAATTTTGCCACATAAATAAAAATATAGAAGCCACAACTCTCAGTCTGATAATCTGTCCATGAATTATGTTGTTTTAAAGACCAAAAGGAACTACTGTGTTACCAATAATTTTTCATTATGTCATTTATGGAGAAAAAAAAAGAGACGCAGCTTTTTCTTGGCCTTTCCCAAAAAGTCTTTTGACGAAAAACTTGAGATATACTGTTATCATTCCTGTGGAAAATAGAATACCCTGAAATTGTGCTTTTGAATTTGCTTCCAATTAATAGTGACTGATTGTATGCATATTTGATAAATCGTTTTTGGGTTAGAGACAAAATAAACATTGATGCTTCAAAACTGAAGCACAGATGGGAAATAAAGCCAGAAAAGACAGCTTCCAAACCTTTCCTATAGCACTTGACGTATGTTTTAAAAGATTTTTATCACCGTGCTTTCAAAGTTTTGTAGGGATGGAATGCATTTTCCTTTTCTTAGTTTACACAAGAGGTTACCTGTCTTTTCAGTTATAGAGTCTAAGAAAACCTTAGAAAATTCTTGTGCAAAGATGTTCCATTTTGGTCTACTGCATTTTTCTTTGGCAAACTTTTGCAGCTCATCAGCATTACAAAGTATGGCAGTCTCCAAAGCCCTGGCTGCCAGCAGGACAACAGGAAATATCCACCACAATAAAAAAGTTTATAGTGTCTAAAAACTTATTTTCCAGGGGCAGAAAAACTGATCTTCTCAACAGGCAAATTTAAAACACTTCAGGGTTAGAAAAAACTACGCTTCATTTTTCTCGTAATTATTTCAAACAGCTCTAGTTGAAAGATAGTCCATACACTCAAGGAAAATCAGCAAACAGTTATGGTAAACCACATGACTTTGTTTCTTCTGATGATGAAAGCATTTCAGAGTGAAAAACCAGAAAAGCTGATGACTAAAAATAAGTTTACATACATATTTCTTTGATAAAATAGAGCTTTTGTAGTTATAAACTACTCCTGTGTGCGGTCTCACCATTAAAATATCGTCATTATTTTTTTTTCTTATTCTCTCGAGGGTATATTTAAGGTAACCCAATTGCAGGTGTACATTGAAAAACTCTATTTTTTATTTCCTCTAATTTTCAAATTTATAGACATCTACAAGATGAATTTGAGCAGCCAGATAAATAAAAGTATTCTTTTAAGTAAGTTTAATAGTTACATCCAATAGAAAGCAGGATCTGCCAGGAAGAGAGGCCCTTAATCTGTTTCCCAGCCAAAGGAAAACATCACCAGTAAAATGTATTCCCAGACCAGCGAGAACAAAGTTCTTCATTCACAAAGCGAAAGACGCCAAGGACAACCAGAATGTTTATTGAAATCCAAGGAATAGCTTGGATTGCAAAATGTTCAATCTCTCTAAGTGGAACTAAAATGTACTTTGTGGATAGTTGCAATTTATTGAAATCAGGAAGAGATGCATATACTCATTATCCTTTCATGAAATTTCTTTGTATACCCCCATATTTAATTTTAAAGTAGACTATGTTCTATAAAACAAACTCCTGTTTTTGTGTTGTTTTTATCTCACCCTTTGGCAAACCACTTCAGAAATATGTCACATTAAAACTCTGTTCTAATCCAACACGTGTTTCTTTCTGTTAAAATCTTCTTGTTTTTAAAGCCTACTTAATGGATATTAAAGTATATATTTTCTCACACACACACACAAAAAAAATGCCAGAGAACACCTGGCAAAGTATGCTCAAGTGAACAGGTGAAGTTTAACTCTATCAGTTAAGTGTGATGCACAGGATGGAAAAGATGATCAGAATCTGTTGAGAGCTTTAAATGCCTTTTCAAGAAGCTTGGATTTGTCCCAAAGGTGGTACAATAGCATTATTCAGGCTTTTGTGTTTTTTGATTGTGGATGGAGTATTGAGAAAGTGTTGGGTTGGAGATAATATGATCAGGTCTAACTTTAGCAAGATCATGTGATAACAAAGTGATGAATGGGCAGGAGGGCAAAAAGTCTAGAATCGTGGATAATGGTTTAAAAAATTACTTTTCCTACAGTACCCGAGCTAAAAACTGCTGAAATCCTGAAATCAAGAGGATGGAAATTGATGAGGTATTGTGATTTCTTGAAGGTAGAGTTTGAAGCAAAAGAGATGAGAAGGATTTTAACTCAGGGATTTGGAGGTGGTGTTAAACTAATAATTGATACAGGAAATATGGGAAGACAAACTGGTGTAGAGAAAACTTACAAAGTCTGAGAAATACATTTCAGTCAATATGATCAGTAGTAATTATGTTGGAAGAAAAACATAAAGCAGCTTGTAAGTTGTTACCACCTTCTTGTTACTTCTTCCAAAATGAGAGCCTAACCTACCACAATGGGCACAAAATGGCAAAGCAATGAAATCTCAGAGATTTTCAGTCACAGGAACTTGAAGACAGAGTTACACAGAAAGCCTAATGCACCCTTGTGAATATACCCAGTTTGGAAATAATTTTGTAAGATTAAGTATATGTCATTCTAACTCTTCGAAGGAGACAGTTATAAACCATATATTTCAATTTAGCATGAAGAAAAGTTTTATGACAAAATACTAAGAGGTAGAAAACATTCAAAATGAGACAGAAAGGGTTAAAACAATAAATAGTCCCTGTTAACAGATGACAACTGATAGACCAGAGTATGTTATTTGTATTTTGTTGCATAGAATGACTGACTAAATTAACGCTTTGTATTCTCATTTCATTGTATTACAGAACGTCTTCTTAGCTAATCTTTAAAATGTTCAGATATGTATTGCAACGGAAGCAGAAAGAAACTAATCCATCCTGCTTCATGTTGGTTGGTATGAGGGCAGGTCAGAGTCAATCTTTGGATGTACATTAAAGTGCTTGGCATATTGTCACCTCTTCGTTATTTACTAGCTATGACAAGCATAACCAAGATCAAAACTCTGAATCCATTATTGCCACAGATTTCCCATTCCAGACACTCAAGAAAGATACATGCAAATCAGACAAGACCAACAGCTGCATTAGAGTTCCTTAGTTAGCCCTTTCTGATCACCCGAAATAGTATATGTGTGAACTGCAACAGCTCCTTTTTCACAAACTATGAGCCTAGGTCTCTGGCATCCTTTTCCTGCTGGCTCCCCTCCACCTCTCGTTTGGCCTCTCAAGTTTGAAGCCAATCTGCTTAAAGAAAAATTGATTTTTTTTGATTTTTAAGAGGAGTCCAAAGAACTGACTTCAAAAAATAAACGTCTTGACGAAATCCCAAGACTTTCGCAAATGGATGCAAAAATCTTCAGCTTCTCTTACATGGTTGAAAACGAACTCTCAACTAACTCTTAACCCTGCCAGGTTGTTCCTTAACACATCCCAGCATCATGATATAATAATATCCTCAACTTTGACTTTGAATATTTGTACTTCTCTTCTTTATCATTTTTACAAATTGGGATAGGGTTTGAAGAGGCAGGTGGCAAGCTTCCTATTGTAATGGTAATATCCCTCTGTTGATACTCATTAAATTTACTTTATAAATTGAAACTTTTTAACAAATTAATGAGCAACCTGAAAAAGTCATTTTACTATGAATTTTAACATCATTGCTAGAACTCAGAAGATTATCTTAAACATACAAACCATTGGAAAAGGCCCCAATGACTCAAGACACCTGGTCTGTGTTTCTACCTTTTTTAAAGCAATATGATATTTTCTGAAGCTCTATTATGTCATATGTATATAACCCATATCTCTTTTGGAATTTTATCTCTACAATTGCTGGACCTCAAACTCCTGCAAAGTTCTCATTTTGAAGACGCTTCTAAAGAATTCTCATATGACTTCATAAAAAAGTCTAATGATGTACTACTCTGGGTTTTTTTTTTCTCCCACTTCTGGGTCCCCTGTTGTTGTATACCATTTATATACTCTCATCACACACTAAGAAGTGCACTGTCTTGAGGTTACTGCCACCCTACTTCTGTAAGCTGCTTCTTTCTTCTGCCTTTCCCTGTCACCTCTCGTGATTTTCTACCAAGAACTATCTTTATCCAATTATCTTTGCTTTCTAGCAGGTACCACCATCTCCTGTTGAACACCACCGCTAATCCTACTCTGATCTTGAGGAGCCCTTATGATAGAATGCCCTCCGGCAAAGCGATCAGTTACTCTCTCCATTTGTTCTTCAGATGTTCTTTCAAAGTGGTTCTAAGGCTGCATATCTTGTTCTCTAATAACTACGGACATGTAGAGGAAACCACCATTTTTAACCCCATGCAAAAATTTTATGATTGCCTTTCTTCCTTTCTCATCATTCTCTTAAGATATGAGTACCTTGGATACTAAGCCAAAAAACAAGTCCAAGTGAAGCCCACCTCGCCCAGCAGCATCTGTCCATTACAATAATAAATGCTTTATGGCAAGGTCAAGCTTATCTACCCAACATTGTAACTTATTTCTTCTTAGCTTCTTAAGCCAACAGACTCCGATGAGACATAATGTTTCTCTGAATGACAATATTAAACAAGTTTCAGGTTAAGGTTCATGACACGTAAAGCAAGGCGATTGGACATGATGAGCCTAGGGGTTTATGTAAACATGGCTCTCTATAGTCATCTGCTCCTACACTCTTTTGTATTTTGTAATGCCTATATATCACTCACATTAACTTAGTCTTATTTCCTTAAAAATAAAACATTGTTTGAACTTTATGACATTTTTATTTGGGACTATTTCATATTTTGAAGGTCCCAGAAGGACCTCTGCAGCAAAATTATATTCTGCACTTATTGTGTATGTGTATGTTGAAAGAAGTACTCTTTTCAAACACAAGGTAGCATTAGTTACCATTTCTAAGTAGTGAATTCATCTAAAAGTAGAATCATTTCTGGAAATACATCATTTACCATAAAAGAATACCTACTCATCCACAGAAATTTCCTCCAATTAGTATGCTTCTCTTTCATTTCAGAAATGTAATTTTTAGATTTTTAATTAATGAAATGTTAAATAAATAATTATTTCACCAAAATGTGTAATTTCATTCAACTGATTCAAATTAAAATAGGTAAAAGCATAAGCTTATTTTCAGCTATTATTGTGACATTCTTAGTCAGGTGCATGTAATAAAGTCAATTCTTCAAACTTTTGTTCTGCTTGCTCTTGATAACATAACATCAAAAAAAGGAGAACGGCTGCAGCCAATATGGAAAACAGTATGGAGGTTCCTCAAAAACTTAAAAATTAAATTACTATATGATTCAGCAATTCTACTACTGAAAGTTTACACAAAGAATATGAACACACTAATTCAAAAAGATATATATACCCCCTATATTTATGGCAGCATTATTTACAATAGCCAAGTATGGAGGCAGCCTAAGTGTCCATCAATAGGTGAATGGATAAAGACGATGGTATATATATATACACAATGGAATATTATTCAATCATAAAAAAGAATGAAATCTTACCTTTTACAACAACATGGATGGATCTATAATGCCAAGTGAAATAAGTCAATCAGAGAAAGACAAATACCATACGATTTTACTCGTATGTGAAATTTAAGAAACAACAAATGAGCAAAGGGAAAAAAGGCAGAGAGACAAACCAAAAAAACAGACTCTTTACTATAGAGAACAAACAGATGGTTACCAGAGAGAAGGTGGATGGCGATGGATGAAATAGGTGAAGGGGATTAAGAGCACACTTACAATGAGCAGAGTAATGTATACTGGATCATATGGTAATTGTTGAATCACTTTATTGTACACCTGAAATTAACACTGTATGTTAACTATACTGGAATTATTTTTTTAAAAAATTAGAGAGGCATGTGGAAGAGTGTAACATTATTGAATATGCTGTGACAAGCAATTAGTTGATTATTTAATTTTTGTTCTCTAATTTTTGTTGATATAAATTGTGTATTTCACATTTTCTGATAGTGTATTTGATTTTCATTAATGTGTGTGCATATACTAACATACCTCAGAATAGTTCTAATTATGGTACAGTTAAAATAAATGAGATGGAGTCAACTTAAGAGTATAGGGTGGGCAGGAATCAGGAATGAGACCTATTTAATGCCTTCAATTAAGGTCTCTCGATCAATGGTCCTAAAAGTTTTTGATTAATGAAAATCTAATTAAAGTTATGTTATCTGTAGAAACACACACACACACACGTTGAATATGTATTTTTAAAGTTGTCACCAACTTTCTATCCATGAAACAAAAAACTCAGTTTTAAATTTAAGAAAAACTTAGAGCATGCCAACTTTGATGGAACAACCAAGCTCCAAGTACTCTGAGGATGATCAGGTTGGCAAACTACCATTTTGATTGAATAAAACAGTAAGAATGACTAGGGATTTATCTACCCAAATAGGCAGCATCTAGGAAACTACTCAAAGGAATTAGTAGTAGTAGTAGTATTTATTAACTATGTGTCAGTTGCCATCCAAAGTACTTTATACGTGCTAAAAAATTAATCTTCACAACTCCATTGGGAAGATACCATTTTGGTTACCACTCTAAAGAGATGGTGGTGTACAGATGAGGAAACTAAAGCTAAAAAAAGTAACTCCCCAAATCATCCAATGTTTAACTGATAGATCCTGGATTTAAATCCAATCGGTCCTATTGCTGATTGAAAGCTTTAACTATCATGATATATTACCCTACTATCTGCTGCCCAATACAAAAAGTCCCAGCAAGAGTAGGTAACATAGGGAAAATGCAGGAGAATAATTGAATAACAGTAGGTTACTCTGTCCTCATGAGAAAGACCTGTAGCTCTGAGAACAGATAGGAGGCTTTATATCAGTCACAAGTGAGGGGAAATTGTCACCTAGGAGACAGGGTTGATAGCTACGTGATTTCGGATATTAGACAGGGAACAAGAGAGATGCTTAATTAGTAGAAGGGGCGTGGATGGAAGACATTAGATCTCAGAACAGAAGAACAGTTTTGTTAAAAGAAATGACAGAGCAAATAAAAAATACACATATTATTACTTCCCTAAGGCGCATAATTTCCTTCTTCCTATAATTAGCCTTGGACTAGTCAACAATCCCAACTTTTAATTCAGGGAGATATACAAGCTGAAAACCACAGTTGCATACTTTTAAGTATAAATATTTGTCAATAAAATATCATATGTGAATTGTGTAAGACTGTGAATTGTGTAAGACTGATGAATCACAGACCTGTACCTCTGAAACAAATAATACATTATATGTTAAAAAAATAAAATAGAGAAGAAGAAGATAGTAGGAAGGGAAAAATGAAGGGGGGGGAATCGAAGGGGGAGATGAACCATGAGAGACTGTTGAGGGCTCTAGAGGGGAGGGGGTAGGGGGATGGGTTAGCCTGGTGATGGGTATTAAAGAGAGCACATATTGAATGGAGCACTGGGTGTTATATGCAAACAATGAATCATGGAACACTACATCAAAAAAAATAAAAAAATCATGGGCACTATTAACTGAAGTCTTTCTCCTTACTATATAATTGTTCATAGGAGAGAGTCTGTTTCATTCAAATAATTGCTTAAGAGAAACAATTGAAAGAATGACTGATAAATCTAAGAGTAGTGAACTAGGAAATGTTGATTTTCATTTGCCAACTTTGAGAGACAAAGCTAAGTTACTGTTACCTATATATATTCACTTCTTAGATAACAAATCTTCATGTCTAGAATCTGTTAAATATCACAGCTGACTATTTTTTCAATACCCATTGAAAATGTAGAAGGGATGTAGATGTGTAGACACTGTTATTATTTTAGAAGGCAAGGCTCATATTCAAAATATTACTGCCCCTAAGTAATACATGGTATGTACAAGACGGTAAAGTGGCCAGAGACTATATCATAATGGGCAGATAAAATCAATATTTATATATTTTCATGGGTATTCAATGGAAAGAAACAGAAGAAGAAGTTTTGGTGTTGGCAACCAATACAATTTAGAAATTCGTTCCAACTATTTGTAACTTGATAATCAGATTTAATTAAAACATTATTCTGAGGGGAAATATAAATATGTCTGTTGGAATGAATAAGTGAAAAAAAAGACAGTAGTCATGTGCAAAAAAAAATGTCATACCCCCCAGTGAACAAAATTAGGGAGTATTAAATGTCAATATTAAAGCTGAAGACAAAGACAGAAATAAATTTTCTTTAATCAAAGAAAAAGGCATAAGTTATTTTCTTATATCTAAATAAATTCAAATGATAGGCTAAAGTCAATTAAATCTAAAACTGAAATAATACAAGAAGGAATAATAACCTTAACCTGAAATAAAGAATTTCCAAATATCCTCCCATATTGACATATCATTTGTTTTTTGTTATAGTTGGAGCTGAAAATTATCTGGCTATGAATGCATTTATTTATTCATTATGTAAAGAAATACATAATGAGATATGTTAAAAGGACTCTACCAGGCACTAGAGATAAAATAATGGAAAAGACTACACCCCATCTGCAAGAAGATTATAGTTTAATAGCGCATTTCAAAACCTGTGTTCTACATAGAACTAATTCTGAGAAAAATTAGTGACAAATATTTTGAGAATATAGTGTTCCATCATCAAATAAATTTGGAATTATTGCTTTCACTCCCTCTCTTGTATATTTTCTGATATGTCAATTAGCATCTTCTTTAGGAGTTAAGTTTTAAAAAGCAAAAATAAGAATACTCAAAATGATCCTTAAAAGTCCCCTAAATCTTCTAGAGGATACAACATACATGGCTAAATTTATAGCTCATGTTGGAGGAAAATATATAGTCTAACTCTATTTCATTGTTTTCTTGGTAGAGGATCACATGAAACGTTTGGCTTGAATTTAGAAGCCAAATTGTGTTGAAAATGTGTATCTTTAAACATTAGTTTCATATGCAACATGGCCAGATGCTCTCATGAAAAATGAGTAGCAATTTAAACCAGTTCAGCCAAAAGCAAATTCCTATCTCCTACCTCAATTTTATTTTGGATAAATGGAGAGGATCAGTAGGCAGAATCACCTACAATATTTATGTCTTCTTTTTTCTTATATTTGTTTTTATGGTTGTTGTTTTACTTTCTTGTTTATCTACTTTAAATTGTTGAAATCTTGCAAGTTGCATATTTAATGAGACTTCCCTTTAATGAGAACTATTTCTGCTTGCTTAACATGATGTTTTAAGATTTTACTTGACCATGGAATTCATGTATGTGTGTATAGCACTTATTATTCTTAGAAATGGTGTCCCACAGAACTCAGTTACCTGGATGAACAAAGCCAATGTATTCAATGAGCAACATGAATTTGCTGAAAAATAGTGGGAGAAAAAAGAAAAACTAGGTTTTATATTTACTCCTAATTATAAGTAATTTTAATACTCTTTGTGCTACTTTGAAGTCCACAACTGACTGATACAAATATAGCCAGCTGATTTTGACAGAGGTGTAAAGGCAATTCAATGTAGAAAAAATTATCTTTACCATAAAGGGTGGTAGAAAAATTGGACAATCACTTGAGAGGGTAGAACTTCAACATATACCTTATACAAAAAATTAACTCATAAAGGATCATAAACCTAAATATAAACTGTAGAACTTCTTAATTTTTAGAATAAAACATGGAAGAAAAATCTCTATGAAGTTAGATTTTGCAGTGAATTTTAGACACAACATCAAACATGTGATCCATAAAAGACAAAAAATGATCAAACATTACATTATAAAAATGTAAGACTTTTGGTGTTTAAAATTACTGTTAAGAAAATGAAAAGATAATGCACAGACTGGGAGAACATATTTACAACTCATATATTCTATAAAAGAGTTTTTTATCCAGAATAAATATAAAAAATAACACTTAAAACTCAACAGCAAGAACACAAATAATATATTTTAAAAAGAAAGTACGAAAAATCTAAAAGATCTTTTACCAAAAATATAGAGATAGTAAAAAAAACATATGAAAAGATACTCAATATTAGGTAAATGTCAGTAGGTAAATCCTAATTAAGACCATAAAGATAAAATCATTAAAAAAATTTTTAAAGTGACAATATGTCCTACTGATGAAGATACAGAGCAATAAAAATTCTCATTCATCAATGGCAGAAATGCAAAATGGTAAAGCCATTTTGGAAACAGTAAGTTATTATAAAATTAAACATGCAGTGATTGTATGGCCCAGCCACCAAATTCCTTGTATTTACTCAAATGAACTGAAATTTTATGTTCACAAAAAAGCCTGTATGCAAATGGTCCTAACTGCTTTAATTATAATTGTCAAAAACCAGAAACAACCAAGAAATACTTAAAGAAGGTAATGGAAAAACAAACAGTGATACATCCATATCTTGGAATAATACTCAGCAATAAAAAGGAATAATTATTTACTCATGCAAGGACATGAATGAATCTTGAATGCATTTTGGTAAAAGAAAGATGCCGGGCCATTAGCTAATGATTGACTGGTACAGAAAAATGAAAGCCAGACTTCCACACCATGAGTTGGGACAACGGTGGAAGCAAAATTTTACTCTGGAGCTCTCCTGAGGGATTAGTCTGTGGCTAGGACTTTGTCCAAAATCTTGTTCTTGCTTGGATTTTACCCCTTCCTTTTCCTGCCTCCTTTTGTTCATTTCTAGATTTGCTCCTGAGAATACTTCTTTAATAAATCATATACATACAAATCCTTGTCTCAGTATCTGCTTCTAAGACAGTGAAATGAACTGAATTTAGAAGCTCTCTCTATAAGTTCTTTACTGTTTTACTTACTGAAATTTAAGTCCACAGAGCATTCATTCCTTGTAGCTTGTAACTATAGTTAACAGTTAAGAGGCTTTATCCAACACATTTAGCATATTTCTTGAAAAAATGTAACTTAAAGATTGTTAGTAAATATAAACAAAATGTAATTTTTAAGTTTTAAAACAACTAAATTTGTTCCTTAATTTGATAATTCCAAGTATGTAATTAATGATCCTTCAAACTTGAAAATGGGGAAAGAAATCATAAAGAAGTTTTTGCAATTCTTCAATATGAACTCCTAGATTCCAAAGCAGTAGATATCCTTTCTGATTTTCATGCAGGATAATGAGGTTATAACAACAATGGAAAATACATGAAACTTAGGCAAGAAGCAGTGAAAATAAGGGTAAATATGCCCAACCTGTCCACTTAGTTTTATTTTCCCTAATATTGCTTTAAATGATCATATATAATTTATATTAATTTATTTTAATACTTATTGGTTTATATTTATTTAAAATACAAAATAATTTGTATATGTAAATTGGTTTGATAAATATTCAGGTAGTTTTAATATGGAATGGAATTGAATGAGACATAAAATATTTTATTTTTAAAGATTTTACTTATTTACTTGAGAGAGAGAGAGCTCACACAAGCAAGGGGAAGGGGCAGAGGCAAAGAGAGAAGCAGACTCCCCGCTGAGCAGGAAGCCCCACACAGGGCTGGATCCCAGGACCCTGGTATCATGACCTGAGCTGAAGGCAGAGGCTAAACGGACAGAGATACCTAGGCACCCCTAAAATATTTTACACAATGTGATGAAAACTATGACATTTAGTTTATAAGCAAACTAGCAATAACTACTGTTTGATGGCATAGATTAAGCGATATTAACAAACCTCAGCAAATAATTATTGGTGTGAAATCTAGGCACATTGTTTCTCAACGTGTCATCCTGGGAAAAAATATGAATCTGGTGTTTGAACAGAGATTCTGATTCTGCATGTCTTGTGTGGAGCTGTGGTGTCCGCATTCATATCAAGTACTGTGGCTGATTTTTGTGCATTCTACTGGTGAAAATCTAAATACATCTGTGCTGACAATTTAATTCTTCTTCAGTTAAGACCACTGTCATACCAAGGAAAAGAATCCTTGTGGTTATCTGCCTGAGTTGGGAAAACATTGTTCCTTCCCGGAAGGTCGCCGTGTGAAAGAGGCAGTGGTAACGCGGGTCTCCCCACTGTTTCTGGGGAGCAACGGCGGAGCAGATGAACCCGGCCGGAGGCGGCGGTGAGGAGCGCACCAGCAGTTTGCTGCCACACCATGGAGAGCGGGGTGGGGGGGGGGGGGGGGGGGGGGGGGGGGAGCGGGAACAAAACCAACCCGGGGGTTGGCCGGCTTTTTCGGAGCCGTCGGGGCAGGTTTCTCGCCCGCGGATTTGGCCGGCGTCCCGCTGACCGGTATGAACCCTCTGTCTCCGTATTTAAATGTGGATCCACGATATCACGTTCAGGATAGAGATGAGTTTATCTTATCAATGGAGCTAATAAAACCCGGGCCAGATTTGACCTGGCCTTCTTTGCCATTGGCGGATGTTGTATGACGGGGGCTGCATTTGGAGCAATGAACGGTCTACGGCTAGGATTGAAGGAAACCCAGTACATGTCCTGGTCCAAACCAAGAAGCGTACAGATGTTGAACATGGTGACTAGGCAAGGGGCACTTTGGGCTAATACTCTAGGTTCTCCAGCTTTGCTCTATGGTGCATTTGGTGTCATCACTGAGAAAACACGAGGTGCAGAAGATGACCTTAACACGATAGCAGCTAGAACCACGACAGGCATGTTGTATCAATGTCCAGGTGGTCGTCGAGGGGTAGCACGAGGTGGTCTAGCAGGACTGACGCTTACCAGCCTCTATGCACTATATAATAACTGGGAGCACGTGAAAGGCTCCTGACTCCAACAGTCGCTCTGAGGATTTTGCCACCTTAGGAGTGGAGGACACTTTAGTAGTCATCCAGATTAATTTATATGGCAGTCTAGAGTTACTCTTTCTTCCTACAATTAGTTTGAAAAATTGGAGATTCCAGTTTGCTGTGGTGAAGATCATGAATGGTTGACCAGGACTGGCATTCCTTCTAGCCGGAGTGGAAGCCAGAACCCTCTGGTGGCTGAGTAATGTGGTTCTCCCCTACCCCCTGAACTGGAAAACTACTTACTCACAGAATTCAGGTCATGATTGTTGTCAGTAAGGTATCCCCACATTTGTTTACTTAATGATCTGAAGCTGTAAGTTGCCTTGTATTCCCAATAAAAGGTGAAAATAGAAGGAAAAAAAAGAAAAAAGAAAGCCTTGTCCCTTAGTACATTTGGAAGAGATAAAATCATGACATTATTTTCAACCTAAAAATACAGAACCCCAAGTTATTGCAAATTTTGTGTTACTAACATGCCCCACTTTCTATTTTATAAAAACTATCTGGTTGTACTGCAATTGGTTTACATTATAGTATCTTATGGCCTTGAACCACAATTACTACTTTTAGAACATAATTTAGCAATATTATTATATTAAAATTCAATATCTTTACAGGTACAATCAATTTAGTATGCATGATTTAATAATTTATATAATTAGAATAACTTCATTTATGTTGTTAGGAGTGCTATCCAGACACTTCGCTATAATATAGTGTGTTCAAAGTACTGATTTATGACTTCTGAGTGGTTTGTCCAAATTAATGTGAAATTTGCACTGGGTCATTAATTTTTTTCTGTTACTTGGTAACCAAAAAAAAAATGTTTTAATATTGCACATCATAAATCATTCACTTTCTAATATAATAAAAAAAAAACCCTAAACTCTTTGTGGCTCCAAATACAGCAGTTGTGATCTTCATGAGGTTTGAGTGTCAGTGGAGAGAGCTGAACAAAAAACAAAGCCAAGGCTAGCCAGGAAAGCAAGCGTGAGTTTTCCAGACAGATTTTTAAGAGGTATTTTGTTTCCCAGAGGAAGAAAAGTGTGTCAGCCGGAAATGGGACGCTTTCAGGGATTAAGAATAAAAAGAAACTAGGCAGAGAACTCCTACAAAAGTGAAAAAGGATAGAGAGTAAATGATTATTAGTAACACAACATAAAGCTCTTTGCTGTTCTATTTTGCTTGGCTCCTCACGCTTCCTATCCAGGAATGTCTCCAGCTGGGCTCTATTTACTAAAATAAAACAGTTGTTCAGCGAAATTATGCCAATACCCTGGGGCGGGGGTGGGATCATTATAACTGTATCTGTCCAGTGCAAGGTACTGTGAGGACTACAATTTATGATTTAATCTTTAGAGTAGTCTCCATAGCCTCATGTGAGATAGAATTTTGACAGCTCAAACCCTCTTTCTCAAAATAATCCAAACAATCCAGGAACCAAAGTTTTCCCTATTATTCCCTTTGAGGTGCAATTATCATAAAGTCCAGTTTTAGTCCTTGATTAAAAAGTGAAATTGAAGGAAAAAAAGTGAAATTGGATTGTATATCTAACAATCAGGAAATAGAGCTGAAGGAGAAGCTCCTGGGTAGCATGGATCACACTCATGGTATAATGATTAGTCTTATGTGTCAATTTGAAAAGGCAATACTATTGGTTATTTAATTAAACACTAATCTAAGTGTGGCTGTGAAAGAATTTTGTGGATGTGGTTAATTAACATTTGCAATCAGTTAATTTTAAGTTAAGATTACCCTCAATAACACAGGTGGGCCTCAAACAATCAGTTGAAGGCCTTAAAAGCAAAAAGCTGATTTTTTTTTTCCAGAGAAGAAATGCTGCCACAATGCAGTATCAAATACTGGCAGCGTTTCCGATCTCCTGATATGCCCAATAAATTTCAGACTTGCCGACCGCCACAATCATGTGAACCAATTTTTTAAATCTCTCTTTTCTTCTCTCTCTGTGTATGTACGTGTAAATGTATGAGTATACGTATGTGTGCAACCGAGTATTGGTTATGTTTCTCTGGAAAGCCAGGACTCATATAAGTAGCTACTTAAAATGTCAAATAATTATATATGGTAACCAGAAAAAAGCAAATGTTCAAAAAAATCACTAAACATCTTCTTTCTTACTTCTATAAGTAAACTAAGCACTATAGATACAAATAACAGCAAAACAGATATAACGTGGTCAGAAAACCTAGTGTACTACTCTCCACACACACGCACATATGTGTGTGTGTGTGCTGAGTACACAGCCAAATGCTTTGTAAAGCTAGACTCTACTTAATGTTAGTGGTCATTGTGAGCTCTCTGAACACACGTTAATGTCACTAAGTATTTTGGTTGAGAGGAGTTGAGAAGAATCAACAGCTGACACGTTTTGACAGGACTGGAGAGAAGGATAGTATTGAAGAGATGATAAGGGAGCCGTAGCTAAGACACACAAATAGGTTTTCCATGTATCTTTGACAGTAATGAATGGTACATAATACCAGTTCCAGGTAAGGAATGCTCAGTACATTCCAAAGAATGGAGAAGTCAGAGAAGCATGGAAACATTTGGAATTACTAAGTGTCATAAAAGCAAGATGATAGAATAAAGAACACACAGAGTATATTATCATTGAACTGTTTTATTTTCCTTTTCAAAAAGCTATTAGCTTTTACCTTTACATTTAAACAACAATCTTAGTCTTGAAAGACACCTAGTGAAGTCATGTTTTCTATTATTGTGCCTTCAGATAAGTTTTCACCTAGACAGAATCTCTTTATTTTATTCCGGCTATAAAGAGCAAAAGAGGGGCGCCTGGGTGGCTCAGTCGTTAAGCATCTGCCTTCGGCTCAGGTCATGATCCCAGGGTCCTGGGATCGAGCCCCACATCGGGCTCCCTGCTCAGCGGGAAGCCTGCTTCTCCCACTCCCTCTCCCACTCACCCTGCTTATGTTCCCGCTCTCACTGTGTCTGTCAAAAAAATAAATAAAATCTTAAAAAAAAAAAAAGAGCAAAAGACATTCACATGTTTCTTTGGTTCCTTCTGTCTGTGTTTAATATTCTCATCTTGTCGAGATTGTATTTCAGTGGTTTTCATAGTGTAGTCAGTGGATTAATGTGTGTCTCTGAGATACATTCAGGGATCCATAAGGTCAAAACTGTTTTCATCACAATACTAAAACGTTATTGCCTTTTTTTCCACTGGTTGTACTGATGGTGGAAAATGAATTGGTGAGGAAAAAGCATGAATTGAAATTATGTTACTAAACTATAGTAGTCCTTTTATTTTTTACTTCTACACACTCACATGAAAACACGTGTTACTTAGGAATGTCCTGATGAAGCAGTAAAACATTAATTATACTAAATCTCTATCCCTGCCTATGTGCTTTTTAAAATTTTTTGTAATGAAATGGAAAGTACATATAAAGTGTTGCCGTCATGTACTAAAATGTAAGAGTTGTCTTGAGGAAAAGCACCTCTGCAATTGAGTTGCTAGCTGAACTAGCTGCTTCTTTTGTAATGGTAAATCATTCTTACTTGAAAGAATGACCAGCAATCAATGGTTATTCAGACTGGGATATTTGGCAGACTTTTCTCCCAAAAAACAAAGTAAGCCTGTCATTTTAAGGAAAGCAACTGACAGAATTTATGGCTAATGATAGAATTTGATCTTTTTTTTTTTTTTTAAAGATTTTATTTATTTATTTCAGAGAGAGAGAATGAGAGAGAGCACATGAGAGGGGGGAGGGGCAGAGGGAGAAGCAGACTCCCCGCCGAGCAGGGAGCCCGATGCGGGACTCGATCCCGGGACTCCAGGATCATGACCTGAGCCGAAGGCAGTCGCTTAACCAACTGAGCCACCCAGGCGCCCTAGAATTTGATCTTTTAAGTGTAAGAGTTGGCACTCTGAGACTTGCTAATACTTAAATTATTTTCTGGTAATATGTGTAGTGGTATCAACAAAAGTAATTTTCCACATTCCATAGTAAAATGTGACAACATTTGGAAGATATGCATAACGATGAACCTTTGCTTTCCAAATGATCAGTGATGATGTAACAAAATCAACCCAGAGTAAATTATGCAGTGAGAGTGCAAGAAAGACCACAGGATTTATTATAATACTCCCTTGATATGATACACGAGACTCTACTATAACTTGTTGGTATGATATCAAATAAGAAATATTCACACTTATCTGAAAAGGCTATTGATATATTTCTCACTTTTTCAATGATATTCAAGTACCCTGTCAATCCTTTTCCAACAATATAAGTCTTTTTCAACTACATATTTCTTCATTAACTTCAACCAACACAACATAGAGTCACATATTGAATGTAGACAGAGCTATGACAAGCCAGATATCTTCTAAAAGCTAAACAGTAAAGAAATTTGAAAAAAATACAAAACAATTCCAGTGTCTTTACTATTTGTTTCTGTTTTCCAAAATAGTTGTATTATAAAAATATTATTTATGTTACCATATCATAGGTTTATTCTGTCACTTTAAATGAATTAAGAAATATATTTAAAATTATTGTTTTAATATTTAATATGGTTAATATAAGTAGAGAGTACCAAAAACAAAACAAAACAAAAAGAGCTCTTCAAAGCAGTAAAAATTAATTGTATTAAAGCTCCACCACTCTGTATATGTCTTTTCAAAATGCTATGTGATGAAATAGCACCTATAAAACACTTCTAATAGCACCTATAAAACACTTCTGTTATATGCTAAGCAATAATTTTGAGGTTCTAATTGGATCCTGAGACCAATAAGTTTGAAAATATCCCATGACAGATTATTTTTTCAAAGGACATAGATTTGTGCTGGTTTCCATGTTAGTGTCAATATTTATATATAGGAATCCCTTGCTCTCCAAATGCTACCTGGTTAAATTTGCATAAATTCCAAAATCCCTTGCTATCTACATTGTTCCTATTTCTTACCTAAAACTCAAAATTCAGCTATATTTGGATGACAAAGTCATCTTATCTCTCCATACTCAGTCTTCAAATCCTCTTCAATCCCTTCAAATCTTCTTTTCTCGAACTATCTTCCTCCCATTGCAGCTTTTACATCTATCTTTGGGACTGATCCATTCCCCATGGCCCTGGCACTCCATGCACACAGACTGAATTTGCTGAACCATTCCAGGTCCTATCTGATGAATTCTTATTTGCATTCCAGTACCTCGGCAATTGGGACAACATTCGACTGCTCCTTTCTTACCACCTCGGCCTTCACATTTATCGCAAATCACATTCTTTTGCAGAGCTAGTTTTCGTGTTGCACCATTATATAAATCTTCTAAGGTTACTGAAAGCAGTACTGAGATATAAAGAACAAAACAGATTGGTGATTAAAAGTAGTTGTGTCGCGGGGCACCTGGGTGGCTCAGTCGTTAAGCATCTGCCTTCGGCTCAGGTCATGATCCCAGGGTCCTGGGATCGAGCCCCGCGTCGGTCTCCCTGCTCCTCAGGAAGCCTGCTTCTCCCTCTCCCACTCCCCCTGCATGTGTTCCTTCTCTTGCTGCGTCTCTCTCAGTCAAATAAATAAATAAAATCTTAAAAAAAGAAAAAGTAATTGTGTCTTAAAACATTGCATTGCCTATTATCCTTTCACTACTTTAAGATCATGGTCATCTATAGTCCTGTCTGCCCAGGCACTCAAGTTCTCCAAGAATATTGCTTTGCAATTCAGTTCTATTGGGAGGCCTGTTTGGAATGAGTATCTGTGTTCATCCACAAGGATGACCTCCCTTTGGCATTTTTGATGAGGTTTTGGCAGGCACCTGCCATCAGGTGAATTAGTGAGCCCATCCATTGTTATATTTGGACAAACTTTTCTCAATCGGTTTGATGCCCTTAAACAAAAAAAGCTATTAACTCTAGGGCTGCCAGTTGCAATTTATCACTAAGGGAATTGGAAGTCAAACAAATCAGAGTCAGAAGAGTGAAGCAGATGCTCGTGGAGCAAGAAAAGAAGGAATGAGAAATGGGGGGAAAACCTGTTTCTCCTTTTTTTTTCTGGTCTTTTTTCTTAAGAGATTGCCCATGTCTTTTTAAGATCTCCAGTAGAAATCACATTGTCATAACAAATTAACCGCAAAATTATCAGTTGTACCCTCTGATCTGATTGTTACTTCAAAGTACATCTTCTGCTTAGGGATCCTTGCATAGAGATTACATATAAATGTGTGAGGTAAAAATCCTTTTTGTTAGGACCTCAAGTTTCTCTTTCTTCTGGTTTTCTTGTTTTCTGCTTCCATCCCTGACAATTACTTCTCACAGGTTCCTCTTTGTTCATGTTCTCATTCTCCAAGGTACTGTCCTTGCCTTTGTTTATTTTTAGCATACATAATTTTCCCTATTGCCTTCCGCTGCACCTATGATTTTAATTTCTACTGTGCACTGGCAGTTCCCAAATGTGCATGTCTTACTCGGACTTATCTTCTGAGACAGAGATTCATTTTAATTAACTGCTTCCTGAAGATATCCTGTTGTTGCCATATAAAGTCAGAGACTTTGCAAACTCAACATTGACTTTGACAGTTTCTCCCCAAGACCAGCTCTTTCCCTTATACCCATTGAGTGGCTTCTCCACCTGCCTATTTACTGAAGAGGAAAACAATTGAAACCCTCCTTGATACTAACAATTTCTCTCTGTAAAACTTCACCTACCCCATACTTTGATTTCCTAACAACTGTTAAATCTGCCTTATAAATATATTCTGGATAACCTTCTCTCCAACTCCACAAATTTTCATTATTTCTCACCTGGACAATCAAAAGGAGACTAGGTGATCCGCCTGAGTTCAGTTTCCTACTTCTCTACTCCAGTTTTTTATATTGCTGCCAAACTGATTCTCCAACCCAATCTGATCCTGTCACCTCCTTGATTGTATTTCTCCAGTGGCCCTAACATCACCACTACAGACAGATATTTCAATCTAATGTTGTAGTGTCTTAAATAGCTTTTTATTATTATTCAAGTATAATAGCTTTCTTCATTATTCAAGTATAATCTATTTATTCAAGTATAATTCAAAATCTTAAAAAAAAAAAAAAGAAAGAAAAGAAAAGAACACAGGGGCCAAAACCATGGTATGAGGTAGTCCACAGTGTAGCTTACGTGCACATCACCGCATCTCACCCTTCCCAGAGGCGAAGTCAGGTTATGGCCAAACAGTCCAAGTTTGAAACGGCAACCTAAACCAACACCAAGCCATGTTGTTCTATCCAAAGGAAGCCCAAGTATCTTCTGCAATAGAATTTCTGTGTAAGTCAGCTCCAGACCCCGGGACAGTATAGAGTATATAGAATATTCAACTGTTATGTTAGGTTCAGGTGTATGATATAGTGATTCAACAATTCTGTAAATTTCTCAGTGTTCCTCAAGATTAATGTCCTCTCACTTCCCTTTCTCTAGTTCATCCATTCCCCCTCACTGACCTCCCCTCTGGCAAGCACAAGTTTGTTCTTTGTATTTGAGTCTGTTTGGGGTTTTTTTGTTTGTCTCTTTTTTTTTTTCTTTTGTTCATTTGTTTTGTTTCTTAAATTCCACATATGAGTGAAATCATATAGTATTTGTCTCTCTTGGCTGACTTATTTCACTTAGTATTAAACCCTGTAGATCCATCCATGTTATTGTAAATGACAGGATTTCATTTTTTTTTTAATGCTGAGTAATATTCCATTGCAGAAATACCATATCCTGTGGTCTTGATGTTGCAGTCTTCCATCAGAGCAAATCTCCAAAGCTAATTTATCACATGCAGTCCACTGAATTGATCATGAAGAAAGTAAAACAAACAAACAAAAGAACAGCCAGGTGCAGAAAAAGAAAAAGCAAACCATATACAGAAGAGATTATATACCTACTGCACACTCTATAGTATGTATATGCTTACACTGGAAGCTGCATAATATCGTAACTGCTAGAAAATACTGCCTAAATAAGTAACACCCGCCCGAAGTTGTGAGAGTTGTCTTCTTGCTCTGGAATCCGAATTTTGCTAACTGTGACACAAAGCAGCAAACATTGGTGTGATCTGCTTTTGCTGTCAGCCAGACCTTATAATTAATATACCTTATAGACACTGCTGGCTACATATTGCTCCTTCAAGAAGCCTCCAGTTTAGGAAAACAAAAAGCGAAAAACAAAACAAAACAAAACAAAAAAAACCCAACACCCTGGCATTCTTAAGATCTGTAAAGAAATCTTAACATATCTCCATACAAGATACTCCCACCACTGAGCTACATTGAAAACTCTGCAAGAGAAGGGAGTGTCCATTACCCTATTCCCGACACATACCACAGCACCTGTCATCATTCAGAAGATCAATGTATCTTGTAGAATAAATAAATAAATACATTAATTGAAACAATACATTCCTGAAGGGTGTGAAATATTTCCAAACCACTTTCTATGGCAACTACACTCTTGATCCTTTGTCACAAATACAAGATACATTGAAACAAAGTGTCTCCAACACCAAATTATCCTTTAGTTTTTTTATTTGTTTGTTTTGTTTTCTGGGAGGGTTTTTTTTGGCTTGGATAGCAGCAGTATACTTTCTGAGATGATATTAAGTTTCTAGTATTGTGAAAGCAAATTTATCAGATGCAGAACAAGACATTTCAAGAAACTATGGTAATCTAACTATATACAGACATAAAACTTAAGAGAACACAGAGAAAGAACTACAGAAGAAATGAAGCTTAAGAATAGTGGTCCTTAGAGGGTTCTTTTATTGTTTATTTATTTGTTTGCTCATTGTTTGGTTTTAAATCACAGACTTTTAAAATGAGACTTTCACCCAGGAAAACTCTGAGTCATTAGGCCAGTGGTGGAACTCCAGAGTAGGTATTTTTTAAAAATGATAGATTTGAAGTGCAATGAATTTGGGGCAGTATTACGTTCTAAAAAACATTTTTAACTAAAACAAAAAATACATTTATAAATTTATTTCCCTTACAAATATTGCATCTCTAAAATTTATCAATTTTCCTATAATGCAGTATCACCTTTAACATGCCACTAGAGAATAAATGGTTATTGCTTTAATCATGCAAGTCCTTATTAGGCTTTGTGATGGTAATGTCAAATACCATTTTTGCCAGGTTATTCCACCAGTTTGCTCTTCTATTGTTGACATATTTCTTCTGCATTCCAAAGGGCTATGATTTCTTCATTGTAACTTGCATGGCCACTCTGGATCCTGCTAAGAAACCCTGTGATTTTTTTTTTCCATTTGAATGATCTGGTCTTAGCATCCCATACTATATAATTTTATAACCAACTTAGATCTTACTGAATTACTATTCTGCATCCTTACTTTACTTTTTAGAGCAAAAAAAAAAAAAAAAGACTGGCAAAAGATTTTTTAGACATGACTAAAATATTCCAAAGTATCTCAAAGATGAAAACACATTTTCTTTATTGATATCTGTCCCTTATTTTTCCTGGTGAAGCATCTAGGCATTTTCTTCAGGATGAACCATTAAATGTTAAATCCAGAAAACAAAATTTTAAATATTTTTGGAGAACTGTTCATGTAAATTGTAGTTAGGTATTTTAAAAAGAATTTGCAACCTTCTTACTTCAATGGCACTGTCTACTTACCTTCAAATTGATTGATTTCCCCGAATAAGATAAAATATTTCAGAATACTATGAATTTGCTTGGGATTCACCTTTACATTTTGATCTGAATTTAATTAGTGAAACTGGCCATGATGAATCTGCTATCTTGTGTGCTATTTCTTTTCCCTCTGCAAGGTGAACTTTTCCTCAGCACTTAGCACAATGCAGTGTCTAAGTAGGAAAACTGTCAGGAGCTTCATGACTTAGCATTATTTCAACCTTGTGACTGGAGGTATTCTCATCATATGTCATGTACAAAGTTCTTTCTTTTTTGTTTGTTTCCTTCAGTTGTGAGAATATTAGATCTTTTTCAGGCATTTACTGCTTCCGTTGCTTAATAAGAAAAAATGCAGAGAGATAATGCTACATATGATTCCTCAATATATTTGTAAGTCTTCAGCCCATCTCCAATGCAAAAACTCTAGACATGTTGAGCTAATTCATTTACTCCCATATCAGCTTGAAAATACCTTTTTATTCATCTGACATAGGCCTACGTTCAACATAGGCCTTCTCTTCATGCCCACACCTCATTCTTGCTGATCAAAAGAGGTAAGCAAAGATCCATTCAAACAAATAGTTTCTTCCTCGGGTCTGGGAGAACAGACTAACATTTCATTTACTATGCCTTTTTGTAAGCATTGCATATGTATTTAAATATTTTCTCCATGAATAAATCTAATTCCTTTGCCCCCTAGAATACTATCTACTAACTCAACCCTATAGTCCTGGATTCATCCCCACATCCTCAGTTCTCCAGAAAGTGATCAAGTAGAAGAGGCATTAAAATGAAATCTTAAACCTTAAATTAATGTATGTCATAAGAATTTTATACTTGCTATTCCATCGGTTGTAGGAAAAGGCAATTAGCTGAATCCTAACCTCTAATCTAGGAATGAAGGGACCAAAGTGATTGCCGTATCTGTTATGTTGCCTCCTCCATTTTTGGGTGAGTCCTATTTCCTAAGACAAACCTTAATAAAGTAATACACCAAAGTGAAAATAATTTCAACATGTAAATTACCATGACTGCAAAACATAACAATCTGGAACCTGTACAGAGACATTTGAGCTGTCCAGATGAGATTGGTATGTGTTCAATAATGTGTATATTTGAGTCCTGGAACCAAGACTGAATATAATAGAGGTAGTTTGGTTCCTTAAATATTTCCTTCTAATACTTCTACCATTTGCCATTTTCATCAGTTTGTGAAATTGCCCTAGGTGAAAAACATTCTTCCTGTACAATCAGTTTTTCCTCTGAGTTAAGGAACTCATTCTTTATATAGATCATTCCTGGCTCCTAATTACAGGATCCAAACATGTGAAGCACTTCTATTCTCCCAGTAATGACAGATTTTTTTTTAAAGATTTTATTTATTTATTTGATAGAGAGAGACACAGCAAGAGAGGGAACACAAGCACGAGGAGTGGGAGAGGGAGAAGCACGCTTCCTGCGGAGCAGGGAGTCTGCTTCTCCCTCTGACCCCCCCCCCTCTCGTACTATCTCTCAGTTTCGCGCTCTCAAATAAATAAATAAATCTTAAAAAAAAAAAGAAATCACAATCTATGTAATAATAAAAACTTCACATATTCATGTAATTTATTATCACTCTACATAGTAACATCTTGTACACAGAGTAATTTATTTTGCGCCAAAAACTTAGCATTCAAGACCCTGAACTGTTTAGCTATGTCTGTGGAGTTTTGCTCCAAGCAAATAGTCCTTGCATGTAAATGGCTCTGAGGCATGACTTCCTAAGTGGTGTATCTAGTTAAGCTAGGATCTACATCTTCAAGCATTTTGCTTATTCCCCATAAACACCGTTTGGGATTTTCTTTTAATTTTCCTTTTTTTCTGCTAATACAGATACCCCTATTTGCAAAACAACGTTTAAAAAATGGCCTGAAGTTGTGTTGTCCAGTGCACAGCAGTGGTGTTGGAAAGGAAATAAAGGGAAGACAGACAGGAAAACCTTCCCAGTCACTCATGGTCATTCCTCCCCAATACAACTCCTCAATGTAAGTTGCTTTCTTTTCTTTCTTTCTTTCTTTCTTTCTTTCTTTCTTTCTTTCTTTCTT